>NC_139512.1:25191557-25401557 GCF_947247035.1 Vipera ursinii | reverse complement strand
AATAATAAAACCCAAACCCATCACCCATCAGGCCAGGCTGGCTTGTTCGAACAAGTAGGTCTTTAGATCGCGTTGGAAGGAGCGAAGGTCGGGCACCATCCGGAGCTCAACCGGTAAGCGGTTCCACAAATCCAGCATGCCCACAGAGAAGGACCTCCCCCTGGGGGCCACCAGATGACATTCTCTGACCGGAGGCACCCTGAGGAGGCCCTCTCTGTGGGAGCGCACAGGGCGGAGGGAAGTTGACGCCGGCAGCAGGTGATCCCTAAGGTACTCCGGACCCAAGTGTTTCTTGTTTTCAAAAAGTTAAAATATTGTACAGAGGCATATATCCACGCCAGGAAACACAAAGGCAAAAAGGTTACAGAAACACTGAAGTCCATAGAGCTATGGTTTTTCCTCTGTCCTAATGTTCTGAATAAGGGGAAAAAATCACTAATTTCCTAGTCAGCCCCTATATCCAGATCAGACACCTTCCCCACTCAACTCTGCTAGCATAAATATATCTTAATTTTATTTATTAAACAACAGCAAACAGAAAAAAATAGTTAATTGATTAAAACAAAGCAAAAATTAGACAAAAACTAGGAGAGAAATTAGCAGATGTGAAAGACCAGGACCACGCCTGGGGTTCCAGTTAAACAAGTTTATTGCTCATGCCTATGCTCAGGAATATTCTCAGCTAACAGCAGGGGCTTCTGGAGGGATGAGCAAAAAGCACCTGAAGTGTATGGTAAAAGTATATACTCACTCAAAGCATGAAGGTCAAATCATTAGCATGAAGGTCAAATCATTTCTTTATCTTAACAAGAAAACCACATGGATAGATAATATATGATTGATGATATAGTGGCAGATAGTGGCAGATAGTGAGCTAAGGATGTTTTGGAATACTAATGGTGTTTATGACATGGCTAGATTAGTGTTGTGATTCAGGGTCAGCCTGTGGGTTTGGCAGTTGGGTCGGATGACTCAGAGGAGGAGGAGGAGGGGGGTGTTGAAGAGCTTGATGAGAGTCCTCAGCCAGGCCCCTCTCATCTGGTCACGACGCAGACCCAGCTGTGTGAGCCTGACAGCGTGGATGAAGATGACCCACAGCTGGCCCTGTTCAAGGACGCCCGACGCAGGAGGCAGTCAATCAGGAGTAAACAGAGGAAGGCAATGGGGCACCTCAGAAGGAGGCAGAGAGAAGCTACGCCCTGAACTGTATTTAAGGTGGAATGCGTGGGAGGGCTGGTTTGCTGAAGGCAACCGCTTGAAAAGCTCCTGTTTCTTGGTTTGTGTCTTGTTCTATTTGTTTTTGTAGCAATAAATTTGGCAGGCGTAATTCCAGCCTCTTGCCTTCTTGTAAAAGGGGTTGTCCCTGCCTTTTCTGCAGGGCCGGTAGCAGGCTGGTACAGAACAGTTAAAGCCTTTGGATATCTAGTTGCAGATGTTGGCATGCAGAGAAAGAAACTCCTAAACTGCAAAGACAGAATTACAATGGGAACATCATAGGAAGCCTCAATATGGGAAAACTCAACATAGTAAAAAGTAAAATGAATGAACTGCAAATGGACTTACTTTAGCCACCAGTAAATTAAAATGGACTGGAATTGGACACTTGCAGTCAGAAGACCATACTATGTATTCTCAGGACACGAAACACAGACATGGTGTTGCTTTCATAATGAGAAAGTATACAGAAAAGATAGTACTTGGGTACAATGCAGTCAATTATCAAATAGTATAAATTAGATTTTGTGGACAGCCCTTTCATATAATGTTGAAGTTTGTTCTCCAGTTGCTGATGCAGAATGACAGGTTTTATTGTCAACTTCAGTCTGAACATGCAAGCAGGATGCACTGTTTATGACTGAAGACTGGAATGCCAAAGTTGGAAAAAAGTAAGGAGGAAAATGTAATTTCTCTCTTTGGCCTAGGAAACAGAAGTGAAGCAGAAATGGTTCATTAGTTTCTGCCAATCTGGTGGTTTCTTCTTTGCCAAGGCATTCTTCAAGTAATCAGAATGGCACCTATATACATGGACACCAACAGATGGAGCACATAGAAATCAAATTGACTATATTACTGGCATGAAGAGACAGAGAAGCTCTGTTACAAGACCAAAGGGGCTGACTATGGAACACATTACAAACTGCTTGTGTGCAAATCTCAGGACAAGCTAAAATGGAAGAATAAAACCAACTAGTTTCCATGATATGAACTATACCTTCTATTTTCATAGATTATTTATTTATTTATTTATTTATTTATTTGTTTGTTTGTTTGTTTGTTTGTTTGTTTGTTTGTTTTTATATACCGCCCTTCTCCCGGAGGACTCAGGGCGGTGTACAGAGAAATAAAGTAAGAATACAGTAAAAATAAAAAAATTTAAAACCCAAATCCATCAGGCCAGGCCGGCTTGTTGGAATAGATAAGTTTTTAGATCACGCCGGAAGGAGCGAAGGTCGGGGGCCATCCGGATTTCAGCTGGTAAGCGGTTCCAGAGGATTGGTGCACCCACCGAGAATGCTCTCCCCCTGGGGATCACCAGCCGACATTCTCTCACCGGTGGCACCCTGAGGAGGCCCTCTCTGTGGGAGCGCACAGGACGGAGGGGTGTTGACGCTGGCAGTAGGTGCTCCCGTAGGTAATCCGGACCCATGCCATGTAGGGCTTGGTATGTCATCACTAGTACCTTGAATTTCACCCAGAAGGCAACTGGAAGCCAGTGCAGCTCACGGAGCAGAGGTGTAATATGGGAGTATCGGGAGGCCCCCAAAAGCACTCGTGCAGCTGCACTCTGCACCAGCTGAAGCTTCCGAGTGGTTCTCAAGGGCAGCCCCATGTAAAGAGTGTTGCAGTAGTCAAGATGAGAGGTCACAAGTGCATGGGTGACTGTACGCAAGGCATCCAGGTCCAGATAGGGTCGCAGCTGGCGCACCAGACGAACCTGAGCAAAGGTCCCTCTAGTCACAGCTCCTATATGATCTTCTAAGGAGAGCTGTGAATCTAAGAGGACACCCAGATTGCGAGCCTTATCTACGGGGGGTAATAACTCGCCCCTGATATTAAGAGATGTAATACTCTGAATATCCTGACATGCCGGTATGTACAGCCATTCAGTCTTGTCCGGGTTGAGTTGAAGGCTGATCCTCCCCATTAATTCCCGGACCGCTTCCAGTCAACGGGACATCACGTCGAGGGCATCACTGATGTGGTTTGGGGTCGAGATGAAAAGCTGGGTGTCATCAGCATACTGATGATAACCCACTCCAAAACCATGAATGATCTCACCCAGCGGTTTCATGTAGATGTTGAACAGGAGAGGCGAGAGGACCAACCCCTGAGGAACTCCACAAACGAGAGACCTTGGGGTCGACCTCTGCCCTCCTGCCAACACCGACTGCGAACGTCCCAGGAGATAGGAGGAGAACCACTGAAGAACTGTGCCTCCCACTCCCAATCCCCTGAGACGCCGCAGCAGGATACCATGGTCGATGGTATCGAAAGCCGCCGAGAGGTCTAATAGGACTAGGACAGAGGAATATCCCCTGTCCCGGGCCCTCCAGAGATCATTCACCAGAGCGACCAATGCCGTCTCCGTGCTGTGCCCGGGCCTGAAACCCGATTGGCACGGGTCTAGATAATCCGCTTCATCCAGGACCAGAGGGAGCTGATGCGCCACCACACTCTCAACAACCTTCGCAAGAAAGCGAAGGTTGGAGACCGGACGAAAGTTATTTAACACAGCTGGGTCCAAGGCGGGCTTCTTGAGGAAGCTGCCTCCTTCAAGGCGGCGGGGAAATTACCCTCACTCAAAGAAGCAGATATAACCGCCTGGAACCAGCCTTGTGTCCCCTCCCGAGCTGCATAAACCAGCCAGGAAGGGCACGGGTCCAATAAACATGTGGTGGAGCTCAATCTCCCCATAATCCTGTCCACTTCCTTCGGAGTCACAGGATCAAACTCCTCCCAGATAACATCGACAAGACCACCCGTGTCCTGTTCGTCAGACTCTGCCCAGTTGGAGTCCAGGCCGGTCCAAATCCGAGCGATTTTATCCAACAGATATTGACCAAATTCCTCAGCACGACCCTGCAAGGGCTCCTCCCTCACCTCCTGATTGAGGAGGGAGCGGGTCACCCTAAACAGGGTGGCCAGGCGATTATCTGCGGACGCGATGAGGGCGGAGAAGTAATTAGACCTCGCCGCTCTCATCGCTGCGAGATAAGACCTAATATGGGTTCTTAGTCGCAACCGGTCGGAATCGGATTGGCTGGACCTCCAATGGCTCTCTAGGCCCCGTCTCCGACGCTTCATCTCCCGGAGCTCCGCAGAGAACCATGGAGCTCGCTGGGATCTGCACCGGGTCAGGGGCCGCAAGGGTACAACTCGGTCAAGTGCCTCCGTGGCCGCCCTTTCCCAGGCTTCCACTAAGGCATCCGCCGAGTTGTGACCGGGGGAGGCAGGTGGGGCCCCAAGCACTGCCTGGAACCTGTCAGGATCCATTAAGCGCCTGGGGCGGTACCATCTAGTTGGCTCCATACACCCACGGCGGGGGGTGGCAAAACGGAAGACCAGCCACAGGAGGTGATGATCGGTCCATGACAGGGGCATAACAGTTGGAGAGCCCCCACCAAGATCATCAAACCACCGTCCAGATAAGAAAACCAAGTCAAGGGTGTGGCCTCCCTCATGAGTCGGTCCAAGAATTACTTGCGTCAGGTCCATGGCCGTCATGGAAGCCATGAACTCCCGAGCCAACTCAGATGATCCTCCTAGGGATGGTAGATTGAAGTCACCCAAAACTATAAGTTTGGGGAACTCAATCACCAACCCCGAGAGGACATCGAGTAGCTCAGGCAGGGCTGCCACTGTGCGACTAGGCAAAAGGTACAACAGCAGCATGCCCATCTGCGCCCCAGGACCATATCTCAAAAAGAGAGACTCACACCCGACTATCTGAGGAACGGTGGTCTCCCGCGGACATAGGGTCTCCCTAATAACTACCGCCACTCCCCCGCCCCTACCATGAGCCCGGGGCTGGTGTAGCACCCGGAAACCTGGTGGGCAAAGATCAACCAAAGGAACACCGCCCTCTGGGCCCAACCAAGTCTCCGTGATGCAAGCCAGGTCCGCATGCTCACCCTCAACTAGATCCCGAACAAGGGGAGCCTTATTAGCAACAGACCTGACATTCAGGTAGACCAGCCGGAGCTCAGGAGGCTGCACATCCTCGCTCCCGGGACCTCAGGGAAGAGACAGAGGGTCGGAGCGCCTCACCACTTGTAGATAGCGGGGATGACCCTCCCGGTATCGATACGGCCCTCTGTTCATACACCTGCTGCCGTTCCCCAATGTCCTGGGAATCAGTAGTCCCACGACCCGCTCCTGAGCCCCGGAGGCAACCGCACTCCGCTCTCCCCCTTCGTGATCAATCCCAGGCCTGGCCTGAGCAACGGTTGTTGGACCACCCCCCTTAGTCAAACAATGTCCTGAGACTCATTGATAAGGAATCAGAGGAACTGTGGAATAAAATCATTGTTAAGGTTAAAGGTGAAACTGCCAAAGACCAAGAAAGAAGAAGAACACAAACTAGATACAGACAATGGCAATGTGTGTAACCTGGACCCTATCAGCTGGTTAAATAGAATGGGCAGAAAGTACGTAAGTCAGGCAGCCCTTCAGATAACCAAGCCCTTTGCATTACAAAGCTTTATAAGTGACAACCAGCATCTTGATTGCACCAGAACCCTACTGGTAACTACTGCAACCCATAAAGTAGAGGCATTACATAGGCATGTCATGGCATGTCTATAATAATCTGTGCCATTTTGTTCTGAACCAGTCGCAGCTTCTTTTTTTGTCGGTTTGCTGATCTTTCTACTCAGTAGTCCAATTGCACTGGTTATGTCGGGTTACAATGTTTGGCTGCTTTGCACAACTGTCCCACACAATTCATTTCTTGTTTTGGTTTCCTTCTTTAGTAGCCAACTGCTGTGGATATTCATAACTCCTTTACCTCAGTAAGACCTAGAAACTTGATTAGGGTTATAATCTTCTCCATTTTTGATTAAGCAAGTACTCTCCACTTTTGTCCTGTTCCTTAATCTGCTCTAAATAACCTATTTTGGAAAAAAAAAAACTTTTGTGAATTCTTAGCATGAGAATACAATTTACCAGCAATATGAAGCCAATCCATTAAGAGTTTTCTTCATTCTCAGTTCAGCTTACATAACAGAAAGGAGCTCATAACATTTTCCTGAGCAACAGTTCCAGCAAGCTCTGTCAATTCACTTTTGTTGCTATATATCAAATCATACAAATACACCACCAAGCCACATTTATGGATTAATGGCTTGCCAAATTTTAAATTAATGTTTAAACAGAGGAGGGTTCGTTTGCTGCATTTGAGAGACAGTTAATTTAATTATTTTTCATCGCTGTCATTGGATACCTGGAATAATTATTTTCTTTGCCTCCCGCTCAAATATTATGGAAAAGATTTGCTTCCAGGCATACATTTTGTGTATTATATGTAAATAAGTTATTACTAATGTTAAACGATGTTAACTTATGAGGTAAAGCCGTCTGACAGGAGAACACGTGGGAATTTTGACAGCTGTCAAAATTCCCTAGCAAAGCGCAGGCGCAAACCGATTGACAGCTCTTGGCTGTCAAAACAACGCAGAACCGCCCAGCCACAAGGAGAGAGCTATCAGAAAACGCGGAGCCGATTGGAGCAGAAACCGCGGCGCGAAAAGATTGGCCTCTGATTGGACCAGCTGACCGGCTGCCGGCTATAAAAGCCAAACCTGTCTGTACCTTCTTGTCCTTGTTCTAAATAAACCTGTTAAGGAGCCAGCTGTCACTGAGTGGTCTGTCAGCCACTTCACTGGCGACGAAGGTGGGATCCGCTCCACCGAGCTGAAGTCACGGCCAGGGAAGAGAGTTCCCGGCCGGCAGAGCAAGTCACTGGAAGTTATAACTTCCACAGCGGAGCGGACCACCGGACCCTGACAGCATGGCAAATTTTGGACGCGTCAAGGAGTTCGACACCCGCCATCCAGAGCATTGGGAGTCGCATCTGGGCAGGTCGAGGGCTTCCTCTTAGTCAGTAAAATCACTGACGATAAAGCAAAGGCCGCCACACTCCTCTACATAAGCGGTCCCCCGGTCTACAATGCCGCCGTGGGCCTGTTCAGCCCCGTGCCGATCGCCGAGGTCCCATACACCGAGCTCACCGACCGGCTCAACAAGCACTATATGCCGGCCTGCTCTGAACTATACTGGAGGGTACAATTCGCCCAGCGAAGACAGCAGCCGGATGAAGCTGCGAACGACTTCATCGCAGGAGTCCGGCATGCCGCCCGAAGTTGCAGTTTCCCGGACTTGGAAGACCGAATCCGGGACCAAGTAGTCATTGGGCTGAGAGACGAACGTCTCCAAAAAAAGATTATATCCAAGCCAGATATGAGTCTAGCCGAGGTCTCCCGGGAGATCTTGGCTTATGAGGACAACCACCGATAAAAATCAGCCCAGACTACACCAGAAAACCATGGGACCGTATACCAGGACGAGGCGACCCTCAGCGACGACAACGAATCCGTAGACCTAACAGACGGAGACGCACTTCAACGCCGGATGGAGAGGCGACAAAACAGAAGAAGCGACACTATCGACTGACAAAAACCAAGAAGCCTCCTGCCACCGAGAAGGGACCAACGCGCCAACTGTGCCAGCTGCGGGGGCAACCATGCCCGGGCCAGCTGCCGATTCCGCAACGCAAAGTGTCACAATTGTGGAAAGACCGGCCACATCAAGCCCGTTTGCCGAAGCCGCCCCTGCGACAACTTGCATGAAGTGGAGGCTAACCCCCCAGGTACGAGCACCCCCCGAGCCAATAGGGAAAAGATCCTGAGTAACTTAGTGGAGGCGGTAGACGGGGTACATTGTCTAAACCCCAAGGTAAAAATTAAAACCAAAATTCAGGGAGTCGCCTGCGACATGGAGGTCGACTCCGGGTCGGCAGTATCCCTAATTTCCTTGAAAACATACAAGGAAATCTGCCGGCGCAGCAAAAGGACAATACCCTTAGAAACCCTCCACATACAGTTAGTGGATTATCAAAAAAAAAAACCATACAGCTTAAGGGAAAAGCCCAAGTATGGGTCGAGTACAAAAAAATTAAGGGGCCCCAAGAAGTACTAATAACCCAAGGAGATCGCACCAACTTAATAGGGCTAAACTGGTTTAGCCCCTTAGGCATTGTCATCACTGGCGTGAATACCATACAGGCCTCAAGCCTTGAAGCTGTCTGCAACAAATATGCAGACGTCTTTGACGGCTCGTTGGGAAAATATACAGGTCCACCCATCTCCCTCAACCTAAACCCTACCATCCAACCTGTCAGGATTAGGCCCAGGAAGGTTCCATTCGCCCTCAAAAAGAAAATTGAGGACGAGCTGGAATGCCTCATTAAGCTGGGGGTGTTAGAACCTACAGAAGGGGGAAGCTGGGAGACCCCTATAGTAACCCCCGTTAAACCTAATGGGGAAATAAGACTATGCACTGACTATAAGGCCACCCTGAACCTAGCACTAAGTCCCCACACTTACCCAGCCAACACTCTCTGACCGACGGCACCCTGAGGAGGCCCTCTCTGTGGGAGCGCACTGAACAAAGGGAAGTTGATGCCGGCAGCAGGTGCTCCCGTAAATAATCTGGACCCATGCCATTTAGGGCTTTATAGGTCATCACCAGCACCTTGAATCTCACCCGGAGGGCAACTAGAAGCCAATGCAGCTTGTGGAGTAGAGGTGTTACATGGGAGTATTGGGAGATCCCCAACACAACTCGCGCGGCCGCATTCTGCACCAGCTGAAGCCTCCGAGTGGTCCTCAAGGGCAGCCCCATGTACAGAGCATTGCAGTAGTCTAAACGAGAGGTCATGAGCGCATGAGTGACTGTACACAAGGCATCCCGGTCCAGATAGGGTCGCAACTGGTGCACCAGGCAAACCTGGGCAAAGGCCCCCCTGGTCACAGCTCCTACATGATCTTCCAGGGAGAGCTGTGAATCCAGGAGGACACCCAAGTTGTGAGCCCTATCTACGGGGGGGGGGGTAATACCTTACCCCCCATGGTTAAAGATGGAATAACCTGAATTTCCCAAGATGCCGGCACGTACAACCACTCAGTCTTGTTGGGATTGAGCCGAAGCCTGTTCCTCCCCATCCAGACCTGAACCGCCTCCAGGCAACGGGACATCACATCGAGGGCATCACTGGGGTGGTTTCGGGTGGAGATGATGATACCCGACCCCAAAACCACGAATGATCTCACCCAGTGGCTTCATATAGATGTTGAACAGGAGAGGCAAGAGGACCGACCCCTGAGGAACTCCACAAACGAGAGGCCTCAAGGGCGACCTCTGCCCTCCTGCCAACACTGACTGTGAACGTCCCAGGAGGTAGGAGGAGAACCACTGCAAAACAGTGCCTCCCACTCCCAACCCCCTGAGACGCCGCAGTAAGATACCATGGTTGATGGTATCGAAAGCTGCTGAGAGGTCTAATAGGACTAGGACAGAGGCGCAACCCCTGTCCTAAGCCTGCCAGAGATCATTCACCAGCGCGACCAATGCCGTCTCCGTGCTGTACCCGGGCCTGAAGCCCGATTAGTACGGGTCCAGATAATCAGCTTCCTCCAGGAACAGAGGGAGCTGATGCGCCACCACGCTCTCAACAACCTTCGCAAGAAAGCGAAGGTTGGAGACCAGACGATAGCTGTTCAAAATAGCCAGGTCCAGGACAGGCTTCTTGAGGAGGGGTCTCACCACTGCCTCCTTCAAGGTGGCGGGAAAGCTACCCTCACTCAAAGAAGCAGTTATCACTGCCTGGAGCCAGCCTCGTGTCCCCTCCCGAGCCGCATAGACCAGCCAGGAGGGGCAGGGGTCCAATAAACACGTGGTGGAGCTCAGCCTCCTCATGATCCTGTCCACATCTTCCGGAGTCACAGGATCAAACTCTTCCCAGATAACATCACCAAGACCGCCCATGTCACCACCGTCAGACTCTGCCTAGCCAGAGTCCAGACCGGTCCGGATCCGAGCAATTTTGTCCAACAGATGTTGGCTAAACTCCTCGGCACGACCCTGCAAGGGCTCCTCCCTCACCTCCTGATTGAGGAGGGAGTGGGTCACCCTAAACAGGGCAGCCAGGCGATTATCTGCAGATGTGATGAGAGTAGCAAAGTAGTTAGACCTTGCCGTATTTGGGTTTGCACAATACACAAAATTAGCTTCAAAAGGATTGGGCCATTTATGGTCAACATATTGTGGTAACCCAGCCATTGTTTTACCATGTTAGGTGAAATGGGCTACCTCATTAAGCCATAAAACATTTGCTTGGCATTTAAATACAGAAATTGTGTCGTCTTCATCTGAGTTTATCCACTTCTGGCTCCTTAGTCCACAAATAAATGGTCTTTATATAGTACAAGCAGTTTGTTCTTTAAATTTAATATTTGTTCTGTTTTAAAAGAAAATATTTGTTCCTTTGGGTAACAATGTATGTGAGTCCTATAAGGAAATGTTTCTGTGTTCAGTATGGCAACATGATACAACAGAACCATGTTATTTCTGTATTTTCTTGAAAAACAGCCTCTGTGTTGAGGTTCCAGATTTTTGAAAAGATGTTAAGCAACAACATGGACCAGCATATAACCCACAGCTTATACTCTGCAACATATATAGCCTCCTGGCTTTCATGCCTTGCATAAACAACACACCCAGTGATTCAAAACATTTGCTTGTTTGAATGTTTCAAGCATCCCTTGGGTCATTCAGATAAATGTAATTGCATAAATAAGATTATTGTTCTGCTAAGTATAAAAATGAGAACAGGGTGTTAGAAAGCATTGCAAATGGGGAAGCAGACTAACTCAGAGGGATTATAATACTATTATACAAATCAATGGCCTGCCCTTATCCAGAACACTGTGTAATGTTCTGGCCTCCTCCACAGAATTGCACTTACTAAAGTAGGTGGGGGTGGTCCTCAAGAAAAAAAATGACATGATGGAATGGAAGAAGGCTGAAGGAAGCTCTTGAGAAGGGTTACCCAGATTTTGCTTTTTTCTCTTGAGATTTATTAGACCAAATCAAAGCCTCCACTTCATCAAGGCCAACCAGTGCACTTCTGCCAAAATCCACATAATGAAGGTTAGATAGTATAAGCAACTGTTTAGCAAGGTGGTTTTCAGCAAGGTGGAAGCAGTAGGAAAAGCATTGAGAGCATTGAGGTTCTTTCCAGCTCCTTCACGAAAGCTTAGCTCTAGGTCACATGATTGGGAGGGAGAAGAAGGGGACTGAGAATGGAATAGTTGGTGATATTTTGGGGGATTTGTCCAATTGCATTTGTTTTAAGGATGCACTGTGGGACTTATTTCTGGATATTTGCATTTGAACTCAGTCTTTCATTTGCCAATCAATTCTCCTGAATCAAATTTGGTCCATTCTGTTTTCAGAGCATGATCACACCAACAGATGGGCAGACAGACAGAGTCAGAGCTCTTTTAACATTTCTTTTTAACATTACATGGGATAGGAAAGAGCAACAAAAAAACAAAAACAAATCAGAACTACAAACTATTGGAAAAATTCTGTTGGAAAAATGCCTACCTGTCTCTTCCCCAAAGTAAAAGCAGATTGAAAGCTGCTAGCGGGGGTGGCATAGAGTTTAAAAAAGGGAAATTATTTATTTATTAAATGTTTATGCTACCCACCTTCTTCTACAAAAGAGGTTGGTTTGTTTTTCCCATGGCTATCTATCTCTAAAATTTCCTGGTGGTCTCCTATTGAAGTACAAACTGATGTAGATTTTGGAGACCAGTTTAGGGCAAGAAGGTGCATCCTCTGGCTAAGATTTTCTCTAGCTAGAACTTTGGTAGATGGGTGTTTTGCAAGTGACTGTGCACCAGTCATTTGGTCTCAGTAAAATGTTCTTAAAAAGGTAAAGGTTCCCCCGCACATGCGTGCTAGTCGTTTCCGACTCTAGGGGCCGGTGCTCATCTCCGTTTCATAGCCAAAGAGCCAGCGTTTGTCCGAGGACGTCTCCGTGGTCATGTGGCCGGCATGACTAGACGCCAAAGGCGCACGGAACGCTGTTACCTTCCCACCGTAGTGGTCCCTATTTTTCTACTTGCATTTTTTACGTGCTTTCGAACTGCTAGGTTGGCAGAAGCTGGGACGAGTAACAGGCGCTCACTCTGTTACGCGGCACTCGGGATTCGACCCGCCAAACTGCCGACCTTCTGATCGACAAGCTCAGCGTCCTAACCCACTGAGCCACCGCGTCCCTAAAATGTTCTTACAAGGTATGAAATGTTTTCATCATCCCAAAACTTTGGCTGGTCGAGAAATAATGTTGTTCAGAACTTTAAACCATGGATGGGCAATTAATTTTCTCAAGAAGCCACATCGGAAACTGGAGGGCTGAACCAATAGGGCTGTGAAATTGTATAGGCATGCATGCATGAACCTACACAACTTGGAAAAAAAATAGCAGTCGCTTCAAAATAAAAACAGTGCAGTTGTATTGATTATTTATTATTGATTTCTAATTTCTGATTGACAGAGACAGATAAAAGGCCAAATGTGGTCCAGGGGCCATAAAATGACCATGGCTGCTTTAAACATAGGGAAAAAGTGTAAATTACAGATCAGTCAGCTTGGCATCAATACTTAGAAAGTCCTGGAAAAGATCATCAAGCAGTGGGTTTGTAAGCAGTTAGAAATGAACAAGATGATTAGTAGAAGCCAGTCTGGGTTTCTTAAAAACCGCTCATGCTGGAGAAATCTTACTGCTTTTTTTTTAATCAAGTAATTGTGACTAGGAATGTCATGGAAGTAGCGTATTAGATTTCAGTAAGATATACGATAAAGTTGAACTTAGCCTCCTTCTTGATAACATCAAAGAAGATGAGATGTAAGGTTCTGTGCTAAGACAGAAAAAAACAGATGCCCAAGTAGAAGGAAGTTAATATCTGGCTTGGTAGCTTCTATCTGTGAGAAGATTCTGGGTGTCCTGATGGTTTTCAGATTAAATATGACTCAGCAGTGTGCTGCAAGTGCCAAAAAAAAAATCAATACAAACTCAGGCTGCACCAACATAGGTATAATGATCAGATATGACCATTATATGGATTCACGGCTCAGTTTGGAAGATCATATAGGAGCCGTGGCCAGGGGGGCTTTTGCCCAGGTTTGCCTGGTGCGCCAGTTGCGGCCCTATCTGGACCGAGATGCCCTACGCACAGTCACTCATGCGCTCGTGACCTCCCGGCTAGACTACTGCAATGCTCTCTACATGGGGCTGCCCTTGAGGACCACTCAGAGGCTTCAGCTGGTGCAGAATGCAGCCGCGCGAGTTGTGATGGGAGTCTCCCGATACTCCCATGTAACACCTCTTGTCCACGAGCTGCATTGGCTTCCAGTTGCCCTCCAGGTGAGATTCAAGGTGCTGGTGATGACCTATAAAGCCCTAAATGACATGGGCCCGGATTATCTGAGGGAGCACCTGCTGCCAGTGTCAATTTCCCATCGTCCTGTGCGCTCCCACAGGGAGGGCCTCCTCAGGGTATCGTCGGTCAAGGATTGCCGACGGGCGATCCCCAGGGGGAGGGCGTTCTCTGTGGGCATGCCTGCCCTATGGAATCAACTGCCAACGGAACTTCGGACTGCCCCTGACCTTCGTTCGTTTCGCCGGGACCTAAAAACCTGGCTCTTTGAGCTATCTGGCCTGGACTGAGGGGTTTTAATGATTTTAAATTGTGATTTTGACTTTTTGGGGCTATACTTAATTTTATTTTATTTTAATTTTATATTGTATTGTTTTTAGATTCTGCCCTGTAAACCGCCCTGAGTCCTTCAGGAATAGGGCAGTATATAAACTGAATAAATAAATAAATAATAATAATATAATGGAATGTATCTAGCCCTGGGAATGGAGAAGACTTGCTCATGGTCACTCATGCCTTGGTCATTTACTGTTTGGATTATTGCAACACAATCGACATGGGGCTGCCCTTGAAGACCACCAAGAAGCTACAACTGGTCAAAAATGTGGCAGCACGTGCAATGATGGATTCATTCATATTACACCTCTGTTGTGTGACTTGCACTGGCTCTCAGTTTCTTTCTAGGTGCAGTTCAAGGTGCTGATACTACCTTCCAAGTCTTATATAGACCGAGTTATTTGCAGAACCACCTCTCTCTAAAGACATTTGCCAACCCTATAAGATTGGATAGGTCTTACCAATATTGCCTGCGCTGCGATACAGGGAGACCATGAAATGAATTTTTGTGAGCTGCATGAAAACTTAGCTGTGGTGCCAGTTGGGGTTTTTAAAAATCTTTTTGGTTTATTTTTTTATTGTAAATGGATGTCATTTGATCTTTTGGCTGTAAGCCACCCAGCATTTAGTACAAGATGGGAAGCTATTTAAATGTTATAAACAAGCAAACAAAGGATTAATGAATTGTTAAGGGAGGAGGACATTCAGGAAAAAAATACTCAGTCCTAGGAAAGAAGAAAACATTTTGCAGACTTTCAAGATTCTGTTATTATACCCTACAACAGTGGGGTTAAACTCAAATAGACATAAGGACCATTAAACCATATAAAGCAGGGGTGTCAAACTCAATTTCATTGAGGGCCACATCAGCATTGTGGCTGCCCTCGGGGGGGGGACAGGTGGGTGTGCTGAGATGGGTGTGGCCTACTGGGTGGGTGTGGCTGGGCTGGGTGTGGCGTATTGGGGGGGCATGGCCAGCTCGACATCACTCGCTTCAGGGGTGCCCGGGTAGGACTGGGGCAGTTGTGAGGGTCTCTGGTGGAGGAGGATGGGACTGGTGCTCGCTGGTACATGATCCCTCCCACCCTCCCTTCTTCTGTTCCTTCCTTCCTGATAGGCAAATTTGTCTATTATTATTATTATTATTATTATTATTATTATTATTATTATTATAAAATTTTTATTCATTAAACATGAAACTCAGTCAACTGAACACTCAAATTGACTGGCACTAATGGTTGACATGGGTTGCTGCCAGCATCCTAGGTATCAACCAGGTATCTCCTTAAAATATAAGATGTTCCGAGTAGCATAGTTTTTTGTAGCTTTGCTGGGGTTATTGCAGGAAGCTGCAATTTTTTTGATGTATTTTGCAAAGTTTTGGGACATAGTTCCCAGTGCCCCAATGACAATGGGTATTATTATTATTATTGTATTATTATTATTATTATTATTATTATTAGTATTATTATTATTATTATTAGTATTATTATTATTATTAGTAGTAGTAGTAGTAGTAGTATAATACCCATGTTTTATTATATTCTTATTTTATTTTGTTAAATATTCACATTTGCATTTGAATCTGCTTCATTCCACACATGAGAATGTTGTGGGCTGCATGTTTGACACCTCTGTCCTACAACAGTAGAGACCATTCCTGAAGCCCAAGCTGAGTGATCATGCTTTCTGATCTTTGCCTATCTCAAAGATGTGACATTTGAAAAGTGTTAGTTCTGTTCTATGGACCACACCAGGAATACTCAGACCGGTTGTCACAGGAAAGGATTCATTCACTATGGCACTGAGATAGAATAAGTATTAACAACCATTTTCCAGAGGGAAATCTAAACTCAAAATAAAGAGGAATCACCTCAATCTAAGAGCTCTTAAGCAGTGGAACAGCCTGCCTCCTGGACTAGTGAATTTGTCAAGCAAAGGTTGGGCAGCCATTTGTCTGAGAAATGAGACGGGTTGGACTACATCTTTTAAGATACCTTCCAATCCTATTAATAAATGAATAGAATTGGCTGAAATTTTGTGAAATCAGCCAATCTGAAGAGATTTGGGTATCCTTGAATGATATCTTGGGTATGCTTGCAGATGTCTACTTTTTGGAGTCTATATTAATATGAAAGATCATGTTATGGCATCAGCTGCCTGAAAAGGTTGCCAGCCCTGCAATACCCTACCTTAAATATTACCAAGACATGGTTAAAGCAAAGTTGCACGACACAACTTGGAATCTATTTCTAAAAAGCATCAGATGTAGTTGCCAGTTTAAAAATCCTTCCCTCTCATGTGTGTCCAGCTCTTCTGAATTTCAGATTATGCAGTCAGCCACATTCAACTAGCTGAAAATAAGGTTTCAGAATTATATAGTATATTGTTAAAGTCTCACGCCATCAAAAACAGTGCAGGGAAAAATGAAGAAATTCTTTTACATCATGGGGGGGAAAATACATACACCTTCTTTGTTCACTGATGCAACCAAAACACCGAGGAGTTATTATAATGTGTAGTCCCTTGGTACAGACTTTTATTTCATGCAAATTACTATGATTAAGAATCAAATACTTTTTTTCTATTTTCACACATTACTTAATCAATGTGAAGTACTGTGTAAAAATTGCATCTCCTCATAACAGTGATTTTGACCAAGTCAAGTGTTGCTGCTAGAATTCTAATCCAGACTTGTGATTCAATTATCATGTGGAGACTTTCTAAATTCAAATTAAGTTTACTAAAGAAATTTAAAAACATAGTAGTATCAATAGAGATGACTTGTGAGATACTCAGAAAAACTCCCTTTTGCAAGAAAATGCTAAATATACTGAAGGTGGGGTTTTTAAAGAAACTCTGCAAACAGGAAACAGGAAAATTTAGGCATTTTCATTAAGATTTATACCTCTCTGATAACACAGAGCTGATTCATGGACTCTTTCTCCTTTTCTTAATTTTCTTTCTTTCTTTCTTTTTGCTGAATTCTTTAACCAGGGAAACCTGCCCTAAAATATTCTGCCAGAAAGCTTGCCAATGATCTTGAGCAAGTCATTTTCTATCCCACTTCTCAGAATTGATAAGGTGTTTTTTTAAAGGAAATTGACCTTTTTACATTGATCTCAGGTCTTTGAGGAAGAGTGGGATTAAGTAATTTTTAATTATATAATTACAGACTCATAGATGTGGTAGAGATCATTTTTACCATTACAGGTAGTCCTCAACACAACCATTTGTTGTTCCAAATTACAACACTAAAAATTGACTTACAACTGGACCTCTCACAATCTTTGCAGCATCTCCATGGTCACATGATCAAAACTGGGGCACTTGGCAACCAGCATGTATTAATGACAATCACAGTACCCCGAGATCATGTGATCTCTATTTGCAACCTTGCAAGACAGCTTTTGATAAGCAAAGTTAATTGGGGGGAACCAGATTTGCTTAACAACTGCAGGAATTACTTAATAACTCCAATAATTCACTTAACAATTGTTAAATGGCAAAAAAGGTCATAAAATGGGGCAAAATCACTTGCTTAGGAAAGGAAATTTTGGGCTCAATTGTGATCATAAACCGAGAACTAGCTTTACAGTTTTAACAACATAGCACAAATTGATAATATTATTTACCATAATTTGGGAACCTGAGTAACCTGTCTGAAGCAAGTTCTAGGAAGCCTTAGTTCAAAGTTTGAATGCAATCACATGTTCACCAAAAAGCTTTAAACATATTGTCAACTGCAATCTGTCTTTTTTCAAATGAAGCTAAACTACTGGTTTATTTCACAGAGTTAATGTAAAGATAATTAGTAAAATATGCATGCTGACATGAAACAAGTTATGTTATTCTTATTGGGCATTTAAGCTTACATAATCTTGTTTATGGAAATCATTAATGAAAAAGTGAGTCAGAAATAATATTGGAAGAATTGGTGAGAAAAACAGTTCCAACAAAATGCGTTTTGCTTCATAATTTGAATAATCAGAATTAAACACCTACTAAAATGAGTAAGTCAAAGTGTCCTTCCAGATGACCAGCTCAAGACTTTGTCCGAACTAGCATTGTTGCAGTGTAACATACTTTCAAATTAAGATTAGAAATGTGCCTCTTGTCAGCACGTATCATTTAAGCTATATTTTGCTCACTTTAGAAAGTAAGGAATATTAGAGCTTAATTTCAGACTTCTTTTCTTATAAACCAAGCTGGAAACAAGGAATAAGAATCCAAGAGCTCTAATTAATAGCATTTATTGGAACAAAGGTTACAGTTACAACATAAGAATTCCAGCAAGTGCCCTATTTTCAAATGGCTGGCTTATATATAGGCAGATCTGAGTGGCAAAATATTTTATTTCTGTCAGTTTTTCTATCCAGCAGGCTGGAAGTTTGTGAAGGAGTAGCAATCTGCATCTGTTCATTGTTTTGATAACTGCCATTCCTATCAAGAAGTAACTCTTCCATTTGTCGACTCCACTAATGCTGAATGAACTTTACAACACTCAGAGTTGACCAATTAATTATGAACCTTATCACCTGACTGCAGGTCCTGCCCCCATTTCATCTAAACATATATGAGTCCCAGGAGTGCCAAAAAAACCTCATCTCCCTTCAAATAGAGAGTAAGTAAAAGAGCTGTTTGTTCTCCCTCCAGTCCTTTTGTTTGTAATTAAATGACTGTCTGAGAACATAGATTGTAAACAGAACTTTTTAGAAGCCTGCTGGTGGACAGTGGAGGGAATTCTGACTGAATGGGTGAATGCTGTTAATAGAAACTTTTACAGCGTAGCTCAGAAGAAGTGGGGGTAATGTAGAATCAATTAAGCATCCAAGGAAATTTGCTCCTAGGAGCATCGAGTGGAACCTGGAATAAAATAGAGTTTCCCTAGAACAAAAAAACCCCTATAGGAATGGAGAAAAACTATGAAATAGGCAGACATTGAATGATACCACAAATGATTTGTTTCTAAGGAAAATATGGTTCTGTTTATACTGCAGGAGCACAAGGAGGAAAGGCACAAACAAATTGGAATATCTCTTGAACAATAATTGAAACTACTGATAATTTTTGGGCCAATAGAGCAGGGCTTTTCAACCTTTTCCCCCATTTTACCACTTTTAGGATATGGCAACATCCAAGTACCACCAGTTGCCTAGCTCCAGCCATCTCTTGCTTAGGCTTGTGCGGTGCTGCCACCGGTTCAGCTCATTCCCCTCCCCCGCTACTACTTTTCCAGGATGGTTGCGTACCACCTGCCAGGTGCCAATGTACCACAGGTGGTACGCGTACCACTGGTTGAAAAGCCCTGCAATAGAGTATTCAAGTGATGCAGTAAATCGGTCTCTAAATCAGACAGTTAAATAAGATACAATCTAATCTGTTAATGTACACTTCTGTTCAAAAATTGTTTTTGATCTTCCCTCATTTTTACTACAGGACATTTGGGATAGTCACATCTGGGTAGTAGGGGTGTGTGTGTACATATACTGTATATATAAAAACACCTATTACCCAGATGTGACTGTCCAAATGTATATATTAATGTTATAATGATAGCAGTTTTAGTTGTAGAATACTGGTAGGAAAAAGCACATGTTTCTATTTCATGCAGAGAAAATCATGCACCTCAGATTAGGTTTGCTGATAAACTTGACAGCAAAAGGGACTAGAGCAGTGTTTCTCAATTTTGGCAACTTTAAGATAATCTTCATCTCCGATGATTCCCCAGCCATCATGGAGATGAGTGGGATATTTATTCTAAGATAACGGTCCCCAACCTTTGTGGCTTGGCAGCCCGGTGAGGGTGGGGGGAGGGTAACTGAGCTGCATGAGCAGTGGGCCAGCGCACAGGCACATGTGCATGCAGCTAGATTTGCGCAAGTCGAGCTGCATGCACACATGCACTCGTGCATGTGCTCACGCAGCCCAGTTGCAAATAGGCTACAGCCCTGCAGTGGAGTGGGGGCCTCTGATTTAGGAGATGAACTCCAAACCTTAAATCACATTAAAGTAGGTTACCTGGAAATGGAAAGTGAACATTTTAGAATAGCAATAGCTTTCAAAGAAAAGAAGAAAGTGAATTCTGGGGCCTTCATCTAGGAAGAAATTTGCCTTGCTGTAGAACAGTTTTTTCCTATTTTATTCCAAAGTCTGAGAACTCTGAAAATGTATTTATGCTTTTCTGGGAGTAAGCACCACTGATCATACTAAGACTCACATCTGTTCAAACCTGCAGAAAATTGCTCTGTCATGCAACCCTACCCCTATATGAAAGGAACCATGGGGGAATTATTTCTGTGTAAACATGATAGAATCAAGCTATTACAATAATTTGGAAGAACCAGTTCCTTTTATTTGTTGCCTTTTCTTCATTCACATAATTTGTCTCTCATTTTTGCTTGCCAGATATTGGCTCTCTTTAAATCTTTTGCTAAATGCAAACAGTTCTCTGAAACATTTGGTTAATGTTTTCTAACATTCAGTAACTTAAAATTATTGAATGATACGCAGATAAGTTTGAAACAAAAACATGCATGTGCAAAAACAGTGGTAATAAAATAGCTACAAGAAGAAATATAGCCCATTATATAAGCAGTATACAAGCAGAAGCAAAAAAATTAAGTGACGTTTTAAAGCAATCAAAGAAATGCCTAAGAAAATAAATAGTTCCTTATTTGCAGCTAAAAAGGGCCCAGTCTAGGGGCAATCTAGGGAGGGTATTCCAGGGATAAGAGGCAACAAGTATAAAAAATATACAGTATATAAAACCAGGGATGTGACATTCTTCACAGTTCTTTGATGTGCTTAGACACATCATTGTAGGTTTCTTTCTTTTTTCCCCTCCCAAATAGGAGGTTTAGTAAGGAGGGATTATCTCTTGATCTGGCTATAGCAACTGACCACACTAGCAACCTCGCTGTCGAGGAAGTGTCCTAGTTTGTTTCTGTGACAAAAATTCTCTTAGAGGAGGATGGAAATTACATTCCAATCAGAACAGCTAAAGATGCGTTTGTGTATGCAACGGCTAGAGAATGAACCAAGAGACTGTTTCTCAGAACCCACTGAAAAAGTTCCTGATTTGCTTTGTTGAAGAAAAGTAGCTTCCTGAGTCCACACTGTGGATTGAAAACGGCATGCTAAAATCTCCCATCACCTATGGGGCACATTCTCATCCTTGCATTCCACTATCCTAGATGGCCAATAATTTAGAAATCTCCAAATCCTATTGGATAAGATATGATCAGCTGGAAAAGCCTGCATGTGCCCCATTCAGTCATTTTAAAAGCCTGTTTGTTTATGTGTTTTTTTTTCCCCAAGAGGAAGCCTGAGGTATTGGTTCATCTAATGCATGGGTGTCAAATTGCTGGCCCGCAGGCCTGATGTGTCATGCCAAACGTCGTGACACGTCACGTGGTATTGCCAGTTTGACACCCCTGATCTAATGCTAAATCTTTCCCAGGTGTCCCAAATGTCCATTGGTTACTTCTTAATTCTGTTCAGTTTGGTGCAATGTTTCTCAACCTCAGCAGCTTGAAGATGGGTGGACTTCAACGTCCATGCTGGCTGGGGAATCCTGGGAGTTGAAGTCCACCCATCTTCAAGCTGCCTGTCGCGCCCCGCGGGCTCGACGCCCAGCGGCGCCACGGGCGCGACACTCACCGGCGCCGGTTTCACCTGCTCCTGGGGCTCGGGCCGAGAGAACGCCCCAGTCTAGGATGGTGGCACCCGTGCTGTTCCGCGAGAAAAAGGATGGTGGGCTTAGACTGTGCGTGGACTATCGCGGTGTGAATGCGGTGTGCGTTGAGCACCTTTACCCGCTCCCATTAATGAAAGACCTGTTGGCCCACCTGGCTAAAGGCCGGGTCTTTACCAAACTGGACCTCAGAGAGACCTATTATCGTGTCCGAATCAAAGCAGGGGACGAGTGGAAGACGGCATTCAACTGTCCACTGGGGAGTTTCCAGTTTAGGGTAATGCCGTTTGGGCTACAGGGTGCCCCTGCTGTCTTCATGCAATTGATTAACCAGGTCTTGCATGAATTCTTATATCGTGGGGTCTTGGTCTACCTAGACGACATCCTGGTTTACACTGAGACGATGGAAGAGCACGTCGCCTTGGTTAGGCGGGTGTTAACTAAATTGCGGGACGCACGGCTCTTTGTTAAACTGTCCAAGTGCGAGTTCCACCGGAAGCAACTCGATTATTTGGGGTACAGAATCTCTGCAGGGGGGTGGTGGAAATGGACCCAAAGAAGGTGGAGGCCATCCAGCAGTGGCAGGCCCCGCGGACACGGCGGCAGTTGCAAGGGTTTCTGGGCTTCGCGAACTTTTATCGCCAATTCATACCCTGTTTTGCGGCCATAGCCCTGCCACTTACGGACCTTCTCCGCACACGACAGCTAACAGTACAACCACGTCCCGGATTACGGGTGGGGTGGACTGCAGAGTGCCAATGAGCCTTTGATACGTTAAAAGCTCTTTTTGCTAAAGAACCGATTTTACGACACCCAAACCCTGCTCTGCCCTTCGTGGTCCAAGCCGACGCAAGCGACGTTGCCCTCGGAGCCGTCCTTCTTCAACGAAACAACGACGGGGTGCTTCAACCATGTGCCTATGCATCTAAAAAATTGTCTCCCGCAGAGCGTGCCTGGGCAATATGGGAGAAGGAGGCTTTTGCGGTACGCTGGGCACTGGAACTGTGGCGACATCACTTGGAGGGGGCTGTCCACCCGTTTGAGGTGTGGACGGATCATAAAAATCTGATGGCTTTGCAGACACCCCGACGGCTTTCCCCCAAGCATGTACGGTGGGCACTGTACTTCCGACGATTCCGCTTCACATTGAAGTATGTTCCGGGGGGGAAAACTTCCTGGCGGACGCGCTGTCGCGTATGCCGCAGTTTGAGGGGAAGAGGGAGGACGTTGTACAAGCGCTTGTGCCTACCAAAGGTCCAGTACAGGAGGGGAACACTGCTCTTGCAGCACAGGACGAGTTCTGTGAAGACCTTAGGAAAGCCCTTCAGGGGGACACCTGGCTACAGACCCACCCAGAGCTCGTGACCATGCGTGATGGCTTAGCTTGGCATGGGACCCGAATCTATGTACCAGCCCCTTTACAGGAACGAGTGCTGTATCGGTGTCACGACACCAAGCAAGCTGGACACTATGGGTTTCTGAAGACCCTGCATTTGGCACGTCGGCAGTTTTGGTGGCCACACATGACAAAAACGGTGGAGGACTACGTGCGGCGATGCCACGTTTGTGCTACCACTAAACCTATGGTGGGAAAACCTTTGGGCCTCCTACAAAGAGTGGCCGACCCTACTCGTCCATGGCAGGATATAGCCATGGACTTCATTGTTGAGTTACCCGAAAGTAAGGGCCATAATGTTATTTGGACAGTGGTGGACTTATTTTCTAAGCAGGCCCACTTTATTCCCTGTAAAGGGTTGCCCTCAGCACGTCGATTGGCTTGGCTCTTTGTAACTCATATCTACCGTTTACATGGGGTACCACGCTGTATCATTTCGGACAGGGGAGTACAGTTCACGGCGCGTTTCTGGAAGGAATTTGTTAGATTCATCGGGTCAACCCAAGGACTCAGCACGGCGTACCACCCTAGCACCAATGGCGCAGCGGAACGGGCCAATGCCGCCGTTGAGCGGTATCTACGTTGCTACGTATCGTACCAGCAAACCAACTGGGTGGACCTTTTAGCGTTTGCGGAAGTAGCGTATAACAACGCTGTACATAGCAGTACGGGGTTTTCGCCCTTCAAAGTGGTCATGGGTAACGATTTTGTCCCCATCCCCGAGTGCAGCCCAGGGCACGAAGACCCCTGTCAGCCACAGGAATGGATGAGGCAGATTGAGGAGGCCTGGGGTGCGGTGAAAAAAGCACTGGAGCGGGCTGCGGTAACGTATAGGGAGCAGGCTGATAGGAAACGAAAAGCGTTCGCAGTCCCGAAGGTGGGGGACTTGGTCTACCTGTCTACCAAGTATCTACGTGGCCATGTTCCCTGTAAAAAGTTAGGGCCCAAATACATCGGGCCATTCCGGGTGGTACAGGTGATTAACCCCGTAACAGTACGGCTACGACTACCGAAGATCCTGGGCAAACTTCACCCAGTGTTCCACAGTAGCCTACTGAAGCCTGCCACCACAGCCTCAACGGCAGTGGGGGAGGGTGGGCCTGGGCCCACCCATGGCGACCATTATGAAGTCCAAGAGATCCTTGACTCCAGGGTTCGTAGGGGGGGTGTCCAGTACCTAATCAGGTGGAAGGGATATCCTGTGGAGGAAGCGACATGGGTAGGGGACGCAGATGTTCATGCTCCTCGGTTGGTGCGGGCATTTCACCAGTTGCACCCTGGTAAGCCAAGGGGAGGACGGGGGAACACCGCGGACTGGGTGGACGATTGCTTACCTCTTATGTCTTCCCCTGCAGGAGGGGCCCTGGTAGGAGGGGCGGCATGTCGTGCCCCACGGGCTCGACGCCCAGCGGCGCCACGGGCGCGACACTCACCGGCGCCCGCTTCACCTGCTCCTGGGGCTTGGGCCAAGAGAACGCCCCAACGGCCGCCCGCTTCACCTGCTCCTGGGGCTCGGGGCGAGAGAACGCCCCAACGGCTGCGGCAGCAACGACGGCCTCCTCCCTCTGCGCAACCCAGCCCCGCCCTGCCGGCTACGGTGGCCTCGCAGGGTCCTGGGCTCAGCTTCGTCCTGCCGGCTACGGTAGCCTCGCAGGACCATGGGCCCAAACCAGATGGTGAATCGGCCCTTGCAGCGCTGGTGGGCGGGGCCCATGGCAGCGGAGCCCGTTTTCAAAATAAGAGAACTGGGAGCTTGCCAGCCTTGTGAAGGGGGGGCAAGCGGCAGGGTGAAGCTATGTGTGTAACAGGAGGAAAGGTGCCGGGATCAGGGACGGGTGTGGGGGTGGTGACTAGCGGCGACGGGACGAGCGTTCGCGAGGAGACTCACCTGGGAGGTAGAGGGTGCCGGGTGGCGGGGCGTGTCACAAAGGGAGGTGTTTGGGAGAAACGGGAGTTAAGTAGGGGATGGGCGGAAGTGGGTGCGGCTGGGTGGGGCGTGGGTGTGTACATGCAATGTGTATTTAACAGCGTTGGATGCGGGTAGCAGCCAACGCTGGCTTTGTTCCGTTTGAAGATCATTTGCTTTTGCTTAATAAACCATTTTGGAAACTCAGCTCTCGTCTCGGTTGCTTGAATCTCCTGCTCTCCGGACGAGGTTTGAGACTGCTTAGGTTGAGAAACACTGAGTTAGACAGTTGTATATTTGCGTTCATCGTAAGCTTTTTTTTTTTTTTTGCTTTAAGGCTTGGGCTTCAAAATGTCCCACCCTCAACCTCCCTGCTACTAATGCCAGGTGAACTTTGTGCCTGTTTCATATTTAACTCCAGACAGACCTGATAAAAGCATTATTGGGCAGATTCAAAAGCAAGCATAAAACCAGCATGGCTAATTTAGGCTAATTAGTATGGCGGAAGCTGCGCCTTGTACTTCAGAGGCTCCTAGGCCCTCCTGGGCCTCCACCTGATCGCCTTGTCCAGCAGCAAACCCAGGAGGCAGTGCCAATTATATCATAACCTCTTCAAACACCAAGCCACTCCAACTAATTTTATCCTATTAAACAGGCGGAAGGATTCAGAAGAAAGGTTCTCCCGCAAAAGCTTCAATTACCAGTTTTCCTGATTACCATCTTAACAATCCTATACGCTTGAGTTAAATACTTCTCTTTTTTTATTTGCTTAGTGTTGCTTTCTTCGTTGAGATGAAACGCGAGTATTAAGTGCATGTCTTTTCAACTCTAACGAGTGACATTAATAAAGAAATGGGGTGGGGAGGAGGAGGAGGAGAAGAAGAGAGAAAAGCTCTCTCTCTTATTAGCATGATTAATCAAAGTCAAGTTTAGAAGGGTTCAAAGGCAAATGTGATTGGAAAAGGGGTGTAAACATCTCTGCGCATCTTAGCGTTTTCAACAGCCCAAGGTAAGCCCCCATAATAACTGATGTCTCAAGAGAAGATACACAAATAAGCAAAAGTTTGGCAGAATGATGGTGGGGGCAAGGAAGGATGAGAAGGGAGAGAGATTACCGCAGCCCCAAGTGGTACTAGTAAGTAAATCTGATAGTGTTAATAGGTATCAAGAGAGATGGTAAATAAAACCATTCCTTTGGTTTTAACTAAGAGGCACCTTATCTGTTAGCCTGGCCATTTCCTGGAGAGCAAGCTAAGTAGTGGATGGCTGTAATTGTCCCTACTGCTGATTTCC
This sequence comes from Vipera ursinii, assembly GCF_947247035.1. Classification (NCBI taxonomy): domain Eukaryota; kingdom Metazoa; phylum Chordata; class Lepidosauria; order Squamata; family Viperidae; genus Vipera; species Vipera ursinii. The sequence goes on along the minus strand of NC_139512.1, from coordinate 25,375,425 downwards.
CAGGAGTCCATATTCCTGAAGCACATATTTCCTAGCGCAAATCCTATAGCTGATCAATTATTAATTGATCATTTTGTAAAATTAACATGTATAAAGAATCTGAATGTTATGGTTCACATTCTAAAAGATAGAATCACATTCTATCTTTTAACTCCCTGCAATGTCTCTGTGAGATAGACTTGTATTAATTTCACCTAATGGTTATTAATTTCCTACAAGATTGGGGTTGAGTTGCCATAGCAGGCATTTTTGAATCAGGCACTCACTGGAACATAACTCAGTCTTTTAACCATTTCATACAAACGTGCCTGTCCATGACAATCCTCAGTTGAAATAGCATGAGAATGTTATCTAGGAATGACAGAAAATCAGAGGAATGCACGGTTCTGGAATTCAGCAATTTTTCATTTCAAATGCATGAAGTGTTCGTTTTGGAGGCTGTATAGGCAGGCTGTATAGGCAGGTGAACAGGCAAAAGGCCTCTGTGGGTCAGGAGGAAAAAGAGAGGAAGAATCCATTCATCCAGCAGGTGAGAGAAGGAGGCCATATGTGTCATGATGTCATCATATAAATGATGCAAATTAAACTTATATTTGTATATCAGTGACTGCATGACCTCTGTAGATGCCATACGCTAAATAAATAAATGAAGCAAATGGCATAGAGGACATCATTTGTGCCATGATGCAAGTGGTACAAATTATAAAGTCCATATTATTTGGGTGATGATACAGATAATAAAGCCCTTTCCTAGGTTTGAAATCAAAGGGTTGCAAATTGCATGAGATTGCAATGCAACTTTTCTTAATAGCAGTGGTGGGCACGGAAACCACTCTTGTTCTCCAGTAGAACACTATTCTGGATCCCGAACAAAACTCTGAGCCGTTGGATTGATTGGATCCAATTCTGTATTTGCTTTTCTTTTCTTGATTCCTTTTGGACCAGACCTTTCAGTACCTGGATTAACTGACTGTTGGGTTATATCCAGATACATTTTCTGCCCAGTCCTCTAGCTGATGTTGATCATTTCAGAAATGAATCCACCCAACTACATATACTTCAACATCTGCTAAGACAGAATAGGTTGGGGAACTGTAGATCTTTGAGATCCAAGGTTCTTCTAGCGCTCACCTACATCCCCAGCATGAGAGGATATCAACCCTCTAGTTGATGTAAATAAATTTCTTTCTACTCTTTCACTTCTGCCCTACTGGCATAAACCCAGCATGGCTTTAAATAAGTTGATGGCTCCAGCATCAGAGATGTCCACATCAGCAGATGGGATTTCCTTGTCACCTTTGTAAATTCAAAGCATCTCAACATTCAGGCACCTCTGCCTGAACTGCATCTACCTCTTCAGCCTAAACCCTTATTCAGAAGACTCGCTTCTAAATAATGATTCCTTTAAACCATGTACATATATCCTGTGACTTTTACAAACCTCTCCTTCATTTTATTTACTATAAGGTCTCTAGGCTAATTAATCTATTAATCACATTTTGTTTTTCACAGCCCATGTTCAGATTACAAATCAATAATCTAAAATCATGGTGGGGGAATGTAAATAGTAAGGACAATGGTGTTAATCTCCTCTGACATTGTTACTCAAGGATGGGTGTGAAAATCTTATCTCCTTGTTTTTCAACCAGTGTGATATTTTCACCTTAAACTGAGTGACTTTCACTCATCTCTTTCTTGCTATCAGTGTTCTCTCCTGAACAATCTGGCTTCTGAAAAACAAACAGCTACTAAGTAAAGTTACTAGCCAACTATCCTCATTCCTAGTGGGGCCATTTTTTCTTAATGTTTTCCCAAAGCTTGTTAGCCTATTTCAGGCCAGTCAATCTCTCTCAACCCCACCCACCTCACAAGGTTGTTGTTGTTGGAAAACATGAAGGAGAAACAGCCCTTCATGGAAGCTTGAATGCAGATAGATGCAAATTTTCCATGTGCTTGGTAGGATGTTCCTGTTCTTTAGAGGTTACATTTAATGTTTTTTTGTACGTAAGTGAAATACCATGTATAATGCTGACAACATCAGTTACTTAGATCTCCCTAATTCATTTCTTTTGTTTGATCCTGATGGAAGAATAAGTTCTGTAGGGAAAAAAAAGACTCTATTGGCATCTGTAATCTGTGAATTAGCCATTCGCTTATCTTCCCCAAGTATCAGTGTGAATAAATGCAAGCTACTTTTGCAGGCTTGTGGATAGAACAAAATTATTATTCTAGAGTTTATTTTATTTATTTATTTATTTAATTTAATTTGTATACCGCCCTTCTCCCGAAGAACTCAGGGCGGTGAACAGGGCAATAAATACTAAAATACCGAAATACAAAAATTAAGAAGAGATTAAACCATAATGCCCAAATACAACAAATAAATTACATAAAAACAGTAATAAAACCCAAACCCATCAGACCAGGCCGGCTTGTTCAAACAAATAGGTCTTTAGATCACGTCGGAAGGAGCGAAGGTCAGGAGCCATCCGGAGCTCAACCGGTAAACGGTTCCACAGATCAGGCGCACCCACAGAGAACGCCCTCCCCCTGAGAGCCACCAGTCAACATTCTCTGACCGGTGGCACCCTGAGGAGGCCCTCTCTGTGGGAGCGCAGTGGACGGAGGGAAGTTGATGCCGGCCACAGGTGTTCCCTAAGGTACTCTGGACCCATGCCATGTAGGGCTTTAAAGGTCATTACCAGCACCTTGAATCTCACCCGGAAGGCAACTGGAAGCCAATGCAGCTCACGGAGCAGAGGTGTAATATGGGAGTATCGGGAGACCCCCAACACGACTCTCGCGGCTGCATTCTGCACCAGTTTGCTGCATAAGAGTTTATCCACACACAAAGGTTCATAGCTAATTACCCAGGCTTCTGTTCAATGTAGAGCTTGTCTATCCTCTTTGGTTTTCAGCCCAAAAGGTGAAAAAAAAGCATGAATGAACACTGGGGGGGGGGGGGGAGGAAGAAGAAATTCTTAACAGCAGTTTGCTACCTGAGTAAGGAGCACAGGACTTGGCAAACACACACAAATGCCCAGGCCTCCATCAGGGTATCTCTTTTAACAACACTTGGTTCACATAGTGTGGCGGGATGGAGGGTTTGTTGTCACTGTGTGTTGGGAGGAGAGAGCACAGGGGGAGGCTCAGCTAATCTCAATGTACACATGTTGTACTTTGACAATAAAGGTTTATTATTATTATTATTATTATTATTATTATTATTATTATTATTATTATTATTATTTATTATAAAAGGGCAAGTTTGGTGTAGTGGTAAAGGAAACAGGCTAGAAACCAGGAGATTTTGAGTTCTAGCCCTGCCTTAGGCACAAAGCCAACTGGATGACCTTAGGCCAGTCACTCTCTCTCAGCCCTTGAAAAAAAACAATGGCAAATCACTTCTGAAATCTTGCCAAGAAAACTGCAGGGATTCATCACGGCAGTCACCAGGAATCAATACTGATTCAAAGGCAGGCACAATATAAAAAAATTATCTAATAGTAGCACAGGTGTTCTTTTCAATTTTTTTCCTTACTTTCCCCATTGCTCAAAAACAAAAGTAATACATTTAACATGTTTCTTCTGCCTCCTTTGTTAGCATCACAAACCAATTGTGCGGGGCTAATATCAAGAAGCCCAGCAGAAGAAAATATGATGTAGAGAAAATGGGCAATTTAATAAAGATCGTTTATTTATTTTTCTAAACAGCCATTTTGCTGGAGAATTATTGTACAGTTTGAGCATAATTTGGCAGAGAGTGTTATTTAAATATAAATGGAGAAAACCTGTCATTCCCTATAGTAGTTATATCTTCGTCATGGATGGCAATCTTTATAATTTTTAATAGTAGAATAAACAAAAGAATTTTTTTAATGCATACTACATTCGAAACCACACCAGTAGTCAAAAGAAGATAATTGGGCCTGTGTATGTGTTTATTGTAATTTGAATGTACTTCAATTAACTTTGTCTCATATTTGCCAATTTTGAGGTGGGTTAAGGAAAGGAAATTTAAATTGGAATTTGTCATTTTTTTATGGATGTGTGAAATTTGCTTTCTGTGTTAATAACTACTGCATGATGCAGTAGTGAGAAAAGAATGCTATTACAAATTTATCTTTTCTTGATGGACAACATTTTGTCCATGAGAACACTCCTGAAATGTACATTTTGCTGATACTGTATTCTCCTAAAGTTTGCTAGTTTTTATTTGCTGTGCTACCTAGAACAAGTTTTAAAGGGGGAGGGAGATTTAATAAAAAATAAAATATAAGTAAAAAGAAGGAAGTTGAAGGAAAGAATACATATATTTTGGAGAGTTTATAATCCATAAGAAGAAACATTTGAGAGGACTTTAGAAGGAAGGAAAGTATTTCTACTTAGTATGGAATCAAGGAAAGAAAATTTTACCATATCAGAAAAACCTCACATTATGAGTGAGGAGGAAGAATGTACGCTTCAAGAAAAGTCATGAAAAGGTTGGAGATAACCATAATCATAAAGGTAAAAGTAAAGGAGTCAGTGTGGATTTTACTGCACTGGTTGTTGTTGACTAGAAGGGGCAGTGCTCATCTCTGTTTCAAGCCACCGCTGTCCAAAGACATTTATGTGGTCATGTGGCCAGCATGACATCATGGAACACTGTTACTTTCCCACCAAAATGGTACCTATTTATCTACTCACATTTGTATGCTTTTGAACTGCTAGGTTGGCGGAAGCTGGGACGACGATGGGAGTTCACTTTGTCACATGGTGCTTGGGTCTCGAACCTGGACTGCCAGCTTTCTAGCCAACAAGCCCAGCATCTTAACTGCTGAGCCACTGTGCCGCCAATAATCCTAAAACCTGATTAAAATAAACTTTTAATAGTATAATGGTGCTAGGCAATGACAAACAATCTCTGAATCAAAGAGATGGTTACAATTTTGAATTGGTATTCTAAAGGAACAATAGTCAGAAAGTAAGTGACTTGAAGAAGAGCAAAGATGGAAGGTATATAATGAAATTCTGTACAGCAAAGATGTCACCATTCAAGACATCTTATAGGTTTCTCCCTACTTACAAAAAGCACTAGTACTAGGAGAGAAGGTTAAAACATTACTCCAGTTATTATAATTCCATTAATGGAATATCTATAGGCACATGGCAAACATCAGAAATATCTGTGAAGGTCCTAACCAAATTATGCTACGGTAGCAAATCTAGAGAATGATATGGTAAATAATATGTCTTCTGGTTTTGCACTTTGAAGAAGTAAGACGTGAAGAGTATTGATACTTTTGAATTCTGGTGTTGAAAAAGGCTCCTGACAATACCATGGACACTAAAACAAAGAAATGGACCATGGTAGAAACCAACCCAGATTTTTTACTTGAGGAACAAGTGACCAAGCTCAATTTATCCTACTTCAGACACATTAAATGAAGACTTAGGTCTTTGGAGAAAGCTCTAATGCTGGAAATGGTGAAGGAAAGAGAAGAGGATGATCAGCAGCAAAGTGTTTATAGTTGCAATGGGGGTACTGTTAGGAAAGTGGATGGATCAAGTTAGGAATGGATCATCATGGAGAAAACCTGTCCATACGGTCACTAAGTATCAACAATGATGTGAAAGCATGTAATTAATCGGTCAATCAATTTTTTTGGTTGCTATTCTTCAGAGACAATAATATGTTCTCAAAAGTCAAAAAGATCACTTAAACCTGCTTTGAAGAATTCTAAACACTCTTCCCCCCCTTCTATTTAACATTTATATAAACCCACTGAGAGAGGTCACCTGTTGATAATATTCAGGTCTATATGTCTACCCAGGATGAGCAGGAAATACCGCTGAAATTCTGTCCCTATTCCTTAGGGTCAGGATGGGAAGAAACAGGCTTAGGTTCAGTAGTGTGCTGGAGCTGATGTGCACCAGCTTACAAGAGTTGAATGTTACAATTTGGGGAAATTTTGTAAACTGATTGACAACGGAGCTGCAATACAACTTCTAGAGCACTGGTTAGCGGGTTTATAATAGCAGTGTGACATGGCAGTGGATAGAGCCAGCATAGCTGGTTCCTCCAAATTTAAGAGAGCTGCTTAAGACAACCAAAAGCTGCACACTATTGCTTATACTCAATTCCCCTCCCCACAGACGTTTGAGGATGTAAAAACTGATTGATTCCAGTAAAATTCTATCTTTGGTCCTGGACAGGGTTGGACTCCTCTATGTAGACAAATACACAACCTGGGGCCCTCTTGGGCTCACAACTGCTGGAAGAGCAAATGGAGACCATGCCCATGACAATTTTGCACAGCTCCATCTTGTGCATTTGTTGCAACCATTCTGAGATTGGGAAAATCTTCAGATGGTTGCCCGTGTCTTTTGTTTCCCCCTTCCCCCAATTTGTTCTATGCAACACCCAAACTGCAACTGATCCAGAAAGCAGAGATTTAAGTAGTAATGGGCTTGAATTGGTTTGCTTATGTATCTCCAGGACATGCAATAATTGCCATTTGGCTCTCTGATAGATTTCAAGGTACTGATTTTTTTTACAGTCTCTTACGGCTGCCTTCTGTAAGTAGAATCTGCTAATCTGGTGATCCATAACGGATGCCTTACCTTTGGTCCCAGCCTCTAGGAACTGTTGGTATTGGAGGCCTGAGGGCAGGCTTTCAGTGGTATGAACCCTCCTCCTCTACAGTATTTAAGAAGATTGCCCTTGAAGGTAAGGGTGGTCCTGTTTCTGTTAGTATTCTGAAATCAGTCAAGACATGGTTTTTTTTGGAATGCCTTTGCTCCTCTTGAACTGGCTATATACAGATGTTGGAACTGTGATGTGTTTTATGGTTGTGGATTATGATTCACGTTGTATTTGTTTAGTATTGTTATTTTAATCCACATTTAAATTTAACCCAAGTACTGTAAATCGAGTATGGCCTGCTCAGTGTCATTTCTGATTAGAGTGGCATGTAAACCTTAGTAAATAAATAAGTGCACACGTGCATGCACACATGCACACCTATCCAGAAGTATACTGATTGTGCCATGGTGACCATCTGTCACTGAAATACTTGTTGCTATGTTTATCCTAACTTTATAGGAGTTTTTAGATATCTGAGTCACACGGTCTCTGTAGAGCAAATACCCATTCTTTAAAATTTTAAAGAATAAGGACCCATGTTTTGATGAATATGATTTTGAGAAATAATATATGTTAGTGTGGAAGTTCCTGAAGCAGCTTACATAGTCAGTTCTGATCACATCTTGGTGTGTTGCTTTTGGCTATTTCAGGGAGCATCTGAAATCCCAGGGGAAAAGCAATCTTATCTCATACCACTAGAAACTGAAGACAAAGTAGAAGCGTTATTCCTAGTCTGTTTAAGAAAATCAAAAGGAAGAACTTCTTTATATAAAGTCCAGCAGGGCAACAATGCAAGATGGGTAACAAAAAAAAACCACCCACTATGATAAACCATAGGGCTGAAGAAAATACCGTTCTCCTCTTCCCTAAAACTGTCACTCCTTTAACAGAGAGATAATTTGAAGAGGCCGTTTCAGCAATTTTCAAGGAAATTACAATTTTTAAAAAAGTTCTTAGAGCTTCCTTTGATGATTCTCCCTTGCATTATTATAGGCTATTGTATAGTACAGTTCCTTTCGGTTGGCACCAACTCTCATAGTTTTTTTTTCCCCCCATAATATTTCATACAGGGCATCATTTCAGAGCATTTTGGGAGAGAAATGATGGTAGCTAGTTTTACGTAGGTCACTCTGAAATTCTGTCTCTGATAGAACAAGGAATCGTAGACAATGCCAAGGTTAGCTTTTTTGAAAGGTTAAGGAAGTCTAACAATAGAAAGAGAACAGAGTAATGCTTTCTCCAGATAATGTCCAATATCACAAAACAGGCTTCCACATGGATAACAGAATTCTTATTCTTATTTATATGTTCCTCAAGTCTGCCCTATAGAGGATCAAAGGGGAAATGGAATTGGAATCTAGTCACCATTTTATTCTTTGCAAGAAAAACAAACATTATAATAAGAGTTTGAACCTTTGAATCCTCTCCTTCTAGAAGCTTATCAAACATCATCCTAACTCAATTTGTACTGATACATCACCATTTTTCCCTTCTACCTTATGAATGTAATTCTTGTCTTTGTTTTTTTACATCTTTACGCTTGTGACTGATATTGAATATTTAGAATTTGTTGGTGGCATTCTTGTAAAGTTTGAATTTAATTCCCAAAAGTAAGTGAGTGAGTGCTAGGTAGCAAAAGTAATAATAATAACAATAATGGCGTATGCACAATTATTTTATAACTAACAAGTGCACTGTATATTTTAAGAAGGGGGAGGATTAATGGTTTGTGTGGAAACTGAGTAATGTGCCTTCACAAAACTCTTCACAAAACTCAAGTTTTAAAAAGCAGGAAAAAGAGAGTGAAAAATATCCTTTTTAATCTGCATACTGTGTTGTCTCAGAAGGCAAATGCCTATTCTATATTTCAACATTTATAATAACAATTGTTATGTGTTAGTTTAAATGGAATATTCTTATTATAGTTTTTTTAAAGAAAAGGTTTAATCTAAAGAGAAATAATTGTGATAAGTACAAAGGTCATTTTGGACCTGTTTTGATCCATGTTGTTCTTGTACAAAATGGTGTCTTGCTGACTAATATAAAATGTGGGGATAATCTTGGCCAGTAGCCTACAATATGCCACATCCTTTCAAAATGAACATTTTCCTCCCCCACCACCACCACTTTTCATACCATTTGTATAAGTGAATGGGGAGGGTAAGAGTTTTATAGGAATACCACTACCTTTTTATGTGCAAAACATAAAAATGGATGAAATATCAAGATAATTAAATTAAAGGTATACAAAGTAACCCACAAAAGTGCCATGATTTCCCATAGCCAGTTGGGTGAAATGATAATTTGCTGAGCTGATATTGCAGACAGTAAACAAGGACAATTGAAAGGTAGTTTCCAAATCAGCCACATGGGTCATCCTGACTAGGGATCATATAGTAAATGCGATAACATCAAAGTTTAAATATTAAATTTGTTTAAGTCTTGTTAATAATAAAACCACTACAGACTCAGGCCAGTGTTCCCAAATAAGTGAGCATATCTTTTTAAAAAGAATTTGTAAGCTCTACCGAAACAAAAAAGTTGACATGCATGTGTATGCCTCAGTGGAGTTTTCGAGTAGCCTACAATTAAATTAAATGTTAAATGTTTAAAGCCCAGCATTAAAGCCCAGCCTTTATTAAAAACTCTAAAAGCTGACAGGTTGTCCATAGCTACAAATTCACACATCACATATCCCTATTCATTTAGGAAAAGGCTCCATTATAAAAGTTCGGAGGGCGATAAGGAAAAAAAGGTCACCCTGTGATAAAGTTTCTATTCTGTTTCTAATAGTCCTGCAAGTGATAGGAACTTGTCCAAAATCTCCCAAAACACCAGGCAGGGGACTGGATGTAGGTAGGTGTGTGTGTGTGTGTGTGTGTGTGTGTGTGTGTGCAAGGACGAAGAAAGACTGTATTCACCAATTATACAAACTGAAAAGATTTTAGATGACCCTTGTGATACGTTAATCTATGGGGTTCTCCCCCTCTTGGTGCTGCCTGAAGCTTCTCACCCACCCCGCTGCTCTCCACCTTCCAACTGTATGACAATAAAAGTTGTGGTAACAAAAGGAACAAAATGGGGACCGAAACAGCCATGTAGCTTGAACACATGGCAGGCTCTTCCTGGACCCTTCCCCCTCTTGCAGTTGGCCTTTTGTGGGTTGAGATTCGGTATCCTGAAGTCAATAGGTAAAATCCAGCCATCCTAGCAACTTAGTATGACACTCCGGCTCTCCTCTTTTTTGCATTCATGAATAGTCAGTGAGCAGCAGACAAAATAGAGCTAATCTTTTTTGACAGAATTGTTCCATTTTAAAGGGAAGGCTTTGAGAAGATCAGGCCGGCATTTGCAGGGGACGAGGGGAACAAAGGGGACCAGTGCCTTGGCTGCTGTTCTTATTGTTTTACAAAGGCACAATTACCCTCCCTACTTTTCTTCGGAAGAAAGGAGTCTATTTGATCAGATTTGAGAAAATATTTTGGGGGTGCCAGGGGAAGGAGGGAAAAGCTCACAAAGTCAGAGAAAGTGTGGCAGGGAAATCTTTCAAGTGATTTTTGGAAGCATTATTTATTTATCACACTTATAGATACCACCCGAGTTCTCAGGCCACTGCACAAATAAATTCAGAGCCTAAATTGCTAAACAATGGTTTTAAAATGGCCAGGTTTCTTTGAAACGCAATTCTACCTTCCGTTCATACTATTCAGGAATATTTGCCAGATTTTTTATGCATGATCATAATAAAAACTTTTTAATGTTTTTTTTATCTGCTTTTTGTTCCCATTTTTCTTCCATCCTTTTGGGGTCAACCTTTTTTTGTTTTGTTTTGTTTTTTGGGCAAGGAGAAATTTTGCATCCTTTTACAAGGTGACCAAGACAGAGCGAGAGAGGTTTTTATATGGTACCACCTTCCTCTCGAGGTAATGGGGAAGGAGAGAAAGAGACAGAAAGCCCTAACCAATGCATGGGCAAAACCCCAGAAGTTAGCAACGTAGCCCATGCAGCTGCAACAGTGCATTTCAAATTCAGTTTACTCACAGGACAAGGGCTAATCCTGCCCCCGTAATTCCCTGCAGCCAAAGTCTGCCCCCTCCCTGAGTGACAGTGCAATGCAAAGACACTACCACGCTTATCTTGCCTTACCAGATGGCCGACTTGGATCAATGCACACATGCCACGATCAATGGGAGCGATAAAGAATTAGGAAAACAGTGGTACATGCTCCCAGAAAGCTTGTACACTGCATAATTATTTTATGATTCTACACATGGCTATATGTGATACTGAAGTCGAGAAGGAAAGGATAATTAGAGAGCTGGGAAGAATTTTCGTTCTGCACGCCATGTTGTCAGCAATTTTTGCTCAGTTAAATGCAATTCTTTTTCCAGGCTGATCTGAGTTTTGTAGGTGTGGGTGTACTGTACATCTGTATTTAACCTGCTCCACACACCCCTCCCCCAGCCCATCCATCCACAGGCACACAGACACATTTTCCCCAAAATTTTATTTTGAAGAAATTCTCAAAATAGGTCTTTTCAGCAGGGGTTGTTCTTGCTTTAAAAGCAGAGGTGACTTTCTCTGTGTTGCTCTCTCTCTGTGTCTCTCTCTGTGTGTGAATGTATAAGCAACCTGTCCTAAAAGACAGCAGCTAAACTGCTTCCCAGAGGTTCTGCTTCAGATGAGACTGTATGTACTGATTCAACAAGGAAATCTTCTCTGAAGTGATCCTATCTGGTTTTCTGGGACTTACACACAGATGGGAACTAAACTATCAATCGGATGATGACCTTTGCTACATATTTCAGTGCACTTCTTGCAAACTGTTTTGTGAAAAAATATTGCTAGAAAAAAGGTATTCTGACAGTAGGCAAATGTGTTACACATGTGTAAATGGAGCCAGACTGTGCATAATATTCCATGTCTGTCCTTTCACTGCTATTAAAAAATATAGCTGGAAAGTCCACATTTTCCACGTAATTATTTGCAACCTTCCCTGAATTTTGTATATAATTTTTCTTATGATATACAATTTTCTATATAACCTTCTTTAAAATGTACGCATATAATTTTCATAGTATATTTTTAAAAAATCTAAAATACATTTTAACATAATGCATTTCGTAGACACAGAAGACATATCTACAAATACACACACACACATAGACATACACTCCCAAAATTCTCATTGTAACTCATATTTTCTTAATATGCTATACTGTACTTTATTGATTTTTTTCAAAGAGGGCAGTGATGGACAGTGATAAAAATATATGGTTGTTGTTATCAATCCAGACTGTGTTACTGACAACTGTGTCATTTCATTCCTGTTAAAATCCATGAATCCTATTTGATGAAAGGTGTGTGTGTGTGTGTGTGTGTGTGTGTGTGTGTGTGTGAGAGAGAGAGAGAGAGAGAGAGAGAGAGAGAGAGAGAGAGAGAGAGAGAGAGAGAGAGAGAGAGAGAGAGAGAGAGAGAGAGAGAGAGAGAGAGAGAGAGAGAGAGAGATGCCAGTATCAAGAGTTTACAGCAGCCTTTTCCAATGTCACTGCTTCCAAAATATCAATTTCCATAAACTCCATAGCCAGGCCAAGCTTTTGGAATTCTGGGTTTTCAAGTGAAGTCATCTGGAAATAAATACCAAATTGTTTTACTATATAACACAATGAACACAGATCTACAGAATTTTTCATGAATGAAAGCAAATATATGTGTCCCAGGATAATGTTGCAGGATCCAATCTGGGTCAGTTACCGATGACCGACCCAGATTGGATCCTGTTACAGAATTTTTCCTGGAGGGGGAAAAAAACCCTATGTGACACAAGGAAAGGAAAAATGGAGGTGGGAAGAGAAAACCTGGAGTCAATAGTCACTTCCAGTAGATAAACAATAACGTGCATAACTTCTGTCAAATTTGTGAACATAAAACCTCCCTCTGCCATTGCAATGTACTTTATTTTAACCAAAATATAATATTCTTCCTTTATGACAGTACAAACACGCACACACACATGCACACACACACACACTCCCAAAGGAAAAGTTTTGAGAGAAGGAGAAATTACCTCAGAAAAAAGGCTCCATATCTGCAGATACAGCACAGTTGCTAGGAGACTGAAATACAAACCAGCTCATCCCTTACTTGAATTTTACCTTCCTTAGACAAACTTAGGCAGGAATCTACAACTTCTTTCTGGAAGCAGATATCATCAGTGCCCCCAAACCCCTTCCTAAATCATTCAAATCTCCAAAATCCTGGGTTAAATCATTCCAAATCTTCAGAGGTTTCAGCGAGAATTCCAGTATTCTCATGGGCTTTCTAACACGGGGGGGTGGGTAGGGATATTATTTTACTTCAGCCAGGGATGGGGAAATGTGTCTTCTCACTAGACTTTTTTTTTAACAAAAATTTGTATTTACTAGTTATTCTTTTGTTCCATCTTATCCCTTTCTTATTTTCTTTTGTATGCTATTGTTTTATTTGTTTATTCTTTTGTTCGATTTCTATAGCCACCCTTCTCAATCAATGATTCTGAATTAAACTAAAATGAATAAATTAAAAAAATATCCATGTTACAAAAAAGCAAATAGTAACAGCCTAGAACTAAGTTAGGTAAAAAGGACTGTATGGAATGATATATATAGAAAGAAGCATTTTGTACATACATTCTGAGTTCAAGGGAAAAGACTACGGTATCATAGGCTGCAATTGAGAGAGCAAGAGAGAGATACACCCTTTACTCAGCATTGAAAAAGACTTGTAATCTAATATCTGGGTGAGATACTGATATTCCTTCTTTCACTCTATGAAGCATGTATTGAAGAATACAAGATTTTCCAGCCTACCTTTTCACTGACAAAATCACATTATGCACACACAAAAAGACTGCAGGGAAAGAAAGGAAAGCAAGAACATTGTTTTAAAAAGATTTATAACACACACACACACACACACACACACACACACACACACACACACCATATTTTCTTTTAGATAGGTAACCTATTTGGAGACCCAACATTCTTCGGTATAACCCTGAAGGCTTCAGGTTGGCCAACCCTATCCTTTGTTATGTATTTATTAATTTTTATTTATTACACTTATAAGCGGTCTGTCTCATTGTGCACAGTGACTCTGAGCGGTTTACAATAGTACAAAAGCAGTGATATTAAAACATTAAGATTTAACAGTGCCTTTTGACAGAGTTGTTTTAAGATGACAATGAAATATTATTAAATACATAACTGGAGAGTAACTACGGTAGTTTCACTGCATTAAATATTAATTAATTTAAGGGTAAATGAAATCAGTTTTAGGGTTTCTGCTGGTTTCATTCTTTACTTTTTGGAGTATACCCCAATCATGTTGCTCAAAAATTTTGAGAAAGTTTTGCACTGTGATTGAGAGCCTATGAGCATTTCATATATGTGATTTATTCATTGATCTATCCACCAACTGGCTAGTCTTATCTGCAAAATAGTTAGCCTGGATGCTAGGTTCAGGAAAAATTATAATTGCTAAGATAGGAAAAGTATATCTTGATTTATGTCTTTCAAAGGCATATCTTGTTGCCAGAGGTAAGTGGCTTGTTTTGCATCCCCAACTATCTTATCCTGGCAGTATTAATATACATTTCTCCTGTTCTTGAGTCAGTAAAAAAAGTATGTCAGCACAAACAGCAATTGCCCAATGGCCAAATTTTACTGTGCCTGAGCAAAGATATGATAAGGGAATTCCCAAATTTCAATTTCCCACTCTCTCAGCATCACCAACAAACAGGAAAAGCAACCACTAACAGCTTTGGATAATTTGTGGCAGGATGGCGATAGGCACTCTGGGCAAACTCACCCACAAGACAGATAAATAAATAGACCTAGGCATATGGACAGATAGGTAGATTTGCCTTAGGTCTGTAGGACTATCAACGTCCTGGGATACCATAGAGGTGGAAGGGGGCTTGGATGTCATTTGTCAAGAATATCAAACTAACATGATATCATTTACAGATAATCCTTGATTTACAACAATTCATTTAATGACTATTCAGAGTTACAACAGCACTGAAAAAAGTGACCTATGACCATTTTTCACACTTGTGACCATTGCAGCATCCCCATGGTCACCTGACCAGAATTCAGACACTTGACAAGTGACTCATATTTATGAGTGTCCTGGGGTCACGTCATCACCTTTTGCCACTTCCTGACCAGCAAAGTCAATTCACTTAACAATCTTGCTACTAACATAAGAACTGCAGTGATTCACTTAACAACTGTGGCAAGAAAGGTCGTAAAATGAGGCAAAACTCACTTAATGACTGTCTCGCTTAGCAACAGAAATGTTGGCCTCAATTGTGGTCATAAGTCGAGGACTACCTGGGTATGCTCTGGACATAATATATGTATCACGTGACATTCTGATTCACAAGGTAACAGAACATGAACTGGGTGGTGTACCTTTTAAAGTGGATCCGCAGCTGGATTTAAAGTTGTATTCAAAAACTGATTAACAGCAGCTCTTCATTAAACTGAAGCAAGATATCAAATGTGATTCTACCATTTTCTACCATTCTGGAACTGTTCAATGTATTCACTAATGACTTGGGTAAAATGCTAGAGGGAAAGACACAGAAATAGGTAGGGTTGCTAACACTCCAGATTAGAAAATGGTAACAAAATTCAAAATGATAGAGAGGTAGGCTGAAAAATATCAATCAATGTATCAGAGATAAATGCAATGTATTTCATTAAACAAATAAATAAATCAAATGTAGAGATAAAGAATGGCGATCCCTACTTGGCAATAGCTTTTATGAGAAGATTATTGGAATTGTAACTGATCACAACTAAGTATGAGCTAGCATTGGAATGTGGTTGCTGAAACAGGAAAAGGCTTTTGAGATTGTATCTATATAATTTCCAAATAACGAGAAATCATCTTTCTATTCCATTCTGCTTTTGTCAGATCCCAGCTGATTATTGCGCCCAGGACCACTGAGGAAGTCTGTGATAACATTCAAGTACCTGAATGGGTGTCAAATAGAAGGTAGAGATCTGTTTGGGAACATCTCAGGATGTCACATTAGGAGGAGGAAGAAGAAAACATTTTATTTCTCATCCAAGAAGCTTCATCAGTTGGGATGGTGGGGGAGGGGGAGGGGGGAGGATAGAAGGATGGGTTTCCTCAAGGAAAGAAAAAGCACCTTTGGGACAACGGCAATCTGGATGGCTGAGAAACCACACAGACATTTAAGATTAGGAATGATTATTTTTACAAGGAGGCAGATTACAGGTGAATTTTAGGAAGAATTTCCCAATAAGAAAAGCATTTATAATATGGAAACAATTTCCCAGAGAGATGGTAGCCTCTCTTTCACAGAATGTATTCAAGGAGAGGTTATTATCAGGGATACTTTAATTTCAATTCCTGCACTAAAACAGATGGCTAGAAAAGATCTCAGTGGTACTTTACAACTCTTTGATTCTGTATATTATATTGGGCTAAGTATCGTTTTGGATTATCACATACGCTGGTGATCCATGATTGGTAAAACCAGCAGAGGCAATTGATGATGATCAGAATACCGCTTCCCCAAGCAGTATTGAGAGAATAAAAATGTGTCAGCAATAGTATTGAGAATAGTGATTTTGTTTATATACCACCATTACATTAAAAATGTTTTCATTTCCAGCAAAGAAATAATTCTTCAGTATCTTTCAGAATAAGGCTTTAATTTGAAATACTGAGAGCTGTTTTTCCTCCAATTTTGAAACTTTCAGTGGTGATCTTGAAGAATTTAGAAGGCTTGTAGTTTACGTAGATATTTCTACTTCTCTTAGCTCTGGAATCTACAGCAGGGGTCTTCAAAAGGGTATTTGCCCCTTTTATGCAGTGGTGGGATTCAAATATGTGAACAACTGGTTCTCTGTATGGATGCCACTTCCGGAAGCCCATTCTGGGCCTGGGCAACAAAAAATTAGCTACTAGTTCTGCCGTATGACTTCCATGGATCCAAAAAGAGTTACTTTCTCCTAAAAAACTGAATGATAAAAAGGCAATGTGAGATATGAAGGCTTGGCCCTACAGAGACAAACCCTCTCACTCTAGCACTATTCCACAAGTGCCTATACCTTTGAATGAATGAATGAATGAATGAATGAATGAATGAATGAATGAATGAATGAATATTGTCAAAGTACAACTATGAATACATTGAGATTAGCTGAGCCTCCCTTTGTGCTCCCATCCCCCAACACACAGTGACAACAAACCCTCCATCTTACTACACCATGTGAACCAACTACACCACACACCAGCCTCCCAAGTCAATTCTGCATAAAATTCACACAAGTTATTTCTCGTTCAAAAGCCTAACAGCCCACGGATATTTCTCGTTCAAAAGCCTAACAGCCCACTGTTTGGAGAATTGATGTCTGAAAGAAGGAAAATGAGTATGTTTTCTGTTTCTCAACTTCCTTCCAGACTTATAAAGGAATACAGTCCACTTACAATAACTTCTAGGATACTCTTAACTCCTACCATGACAAAGACATTTGGAGACCATGATTCTTCATAGTAGTTTCCCTGGGATAGTAGGAGCCGTGGTGGCACAGTGGTTAGAATGCAGTATTGCAGGCTAATTCTGCTGACTGCCAGCAGTTTGAGTCTCACTGGCTCAAGGTTGATTCAGCCTTCCATCCTTAGAAGGGCAGTAAAATGAGGATCCAGATTGTTGGGGCAATTTGCTGATTCTGTAAACCACTTATAGAGGGCTATAAAGCACTGTGAAGCCATATGTAAGTCTAAGTGCTATCAGCTGGGGTCTAATAGCAGTGCAGGAGTTCTATGGGATGGCATGAACCCTACAGAGTACTCGGAGATTGTATCCTGTCTTACCAGGTTCTATCTCCCAAAGGCCTAGATTGTAAGATTTGATTCATTTCCTCCTCCAAATATTCTAATTTCTTTAAAAAAAATTCCCTGAGCACTTACCAGTTCAACCCCCCAAATCATATCCCCCACCCCAATTTTTGTAGGAGTTTTACATCCTTAAATCAGAGGGCGCTTTCAAGAAGAAATATTGGCACTCTCTTGCCATCATACACTTAAAGCATATGCTATTTGTTTTTGGTCTCCCTTCTGCAGGGAGGACATTTAATATGTACAATAGAATTAATAGGGATGGAGTGTGTGCAGGACTTACATTAAATAAAACCCCACACTTCTGCAAAACAAAGGAGCAGCTGTGAGCATGCAGAGAGTCTTGCCGAATATTTTTTTTCTACTGAGTTTGCTAAAAGATTTTCTCTGTAAAGTTTTATCTAATTTCTCATTCATTCAATTAAGCAGGGAGATCAGATGAACTGATCCCTAGAGATTAGGACAGCAACTATGTTGAGCTCCTGCACAGGGCTGCATTCAAGTCTATCTTGAGTTTTTACATCAGAGACAGAAATCATCCAGGATCCATCCTGATAGGGATGAGTTATTTTCTATGTTTACTGATCTCTGTATGGTTTGGAAGGAGCTTGACATTATTCAGTAGTATGGCAGCATCTGGTCCAGGAACCCAGGAGCCTATAGTTCATGTAAATTAAACATGGATAAAGAACTTGTTGATCATTTTGAAAGGAATTACACTTAGGAGAAGGTTCAGATTGCAGTTTCAACATCTCAAGGGCATTTATAAACTTTTGATTCCTATTCATCTTAAAGGCTCGAAGTTGCACAAACACTTTGCTCTGCTGCCTTCACTATCACCTTTTCATCCCTTGCTCCCAATATATATTGACAAAGCACAGCCTGCAGAAAGGTCCCCAGCTCCATCTGCTGCCCCCAATATCTTGCAGCAAAATTTGACCACAAAATCATCAAGTTTGAAAGGTGCAGTTTGGAACTGGTTTAGGGGTTGGACTGAGTTAAGCATGAGAATGATAACACTTTACTTTCTAGCATCTTCTTGTTCTGATTTCTGCTGTTATTACATCTGTGCCAAAAAGAGACAGAAATCTTTTTCTAGCAACATTACTATATGGTTTTTCTTGCAGTCCCAGACTGCTCAGAATTTGCTCAACTTTGGGAAGCGACTAACGGTTTACACCAAGAAACAGAATCATGGTGCCAGTCATTGCTAACTAGACTGTAATCATCCTGATTTCTAGATCCCTAATGTGAATTTAGTAAGCTGTCTTAGGGCAAGTTAAATCCTTGCTCCTTCCAATCAGTATTGTATTATTTGACTGAAATCAGTTCTCCAGATATAATTCATGTACACTTACAACACTCTTCATTCAACCCCCACCCTACAATGAGAATGCATAGCAGAACCTGAGGGGGCACCAAGTCTTTAGGGATCTATCTGTGGCTCTAGGGCCACAGTCAGGTTAAAACCAGAAGCATTTCTACCTTTTCAGTTTACAATTTGCTTACTTACAAATATTTCCTGATTTCAAGTTATTGCCAGCTCCCTTAACAGAATAACAAAGTTGAAAGGGAAATTGGAATCTTCTAATCCAACCTCCTGCTCAGGCCAGAGAACCTATTAAATAAATAAATAAATAAATAAATAAATAAATAAATAAATAAATAAATAAATAAATAAATAAATAAATAAATAAACAAATAAACAAATAAATAAATAAATATAATAATAAATAATAATAATGTGGGAAGGGACCTTGGAGATCATCTAGTCCAACCCCCTGCTCAGACCAGAAACCCTATACCATTTCAGACAAATGGCTGTCCAGTCTCTTCTTAAAAATTTCCAGTGTTGGAGCATTCACCGCTTCTGGAGGCAGGTTGTTCCACTGGTTAATTGTTCTAACTGTCAGAAAGTTTAGTTCTAGGTTGCTTCTCTCTGGTTAGTTTCTATCCATTGCTTCTTGTCCTGCCTTCAGGTGCTTTGGAGAATAGCTTGACTCCCTCTTCTTTGTGGCAATCCCTGAGATATTGGAACACTGCTATCATGTCATCCCCTAGTCCTTTTCACTAGGGGAGATATGTCTAATTCCAGCAACTGTTCCTTATATCTTTTAGCCTTCACTCTCTTGTTGCATAACTCTTTCAAATGGGCACAAACTAGCCTGTCACGTGTTATTGTGAATGGACCTGCAAGGGAGAAGCATGTTTCACTTTTATCTCTGCAAATTATTCTGAACTACACCTACACGGTGTGTATGTTTAATGTATTAATTAACTCCCTGTGCATAAACAAATTATCATTTCACTTTGTTTTGATCTTCCATTAAGCATCAACCGTAATTAAGTCATAAGAGGTGGCGGTGGGGTAAACAGTTGCTCAGCTTTGCTAGGCAAAGGGGGTTTGCTAATGTACATATGCTGAAGGAGCAGCAGCAGCTGAGAACAAAAAGCAGCACATCATTGCTTTTGAAGTTTGCGGCAATCGTTTGGCATGAGCCAGTTCGCCTTCAGATCCACATACTTTATATGAATCAGCCAACTGCAGAGTCACTGACAGTGGGAAAGAAAACTCAGGCATTCTACAAAGAGCTGGAATGGACCTGAAGAGGCATTTTACAGTGGATCTTTCCAATGCCGTGCTTTTGCAAAGGTTGAAATGCTTTAAGATAGTCCACACAGAACATAGAATAACAGGGATGGAAGAATATCATGGTTACTGGTGGGTTTTGTTGCAGGGATGGGGGTGGGAAAGGTTTTGTGGGAGGGAAATGGTGCATTGGGCACAGCTGCCTCATAAATGTTGTCTTATATTAACTCAGATGTTGATTTGTTTGTAATTTGGTGCCTCAACAATGAGTCTCAGTGCTAAGACTGAGGGGGGAAAAACAAGTGTAAGAGCTCAAACAGGCAAATTGGAAACTGTAGCAAATTTTGAGTGTGCAGCTCATTTCATTTCAAATATAATTAATATTCAAATGTTAGAGTAAGGGCAAGCATGGTTCTTATTACATTTTGTAACATTTTCTGTATTTAGATAAGGAATGTCTAAAGTAATACAGTAATAAAACATACACTAGAGATCGGTTTCTACAAAAATCATAGATTTGTGAAAATAATGGCAAAAGCGTGTTAAGTCTGAAGAATTATGTACAAAATACATACAAATATCACTGAGCATATTTCTAAAGTCCAACAAAATGTATGCTTACAAAATTGAGAAAGCGAGAATATCCAAACACAATATACTTGCCCATCCTTAAGGGCAGGGCTTTTTTTCTCACAGAACGCTCAGAACGGAGTTCCGGCACCTTTTTTGGATGGAACCTTGTAGGGTAGGCAAGGCAGGTTGTATGACATGTGTGAGTTCCGGCACCTTTTTCTTTTACAAAAAAAGCACTGCTTAAGGGGCATCCCGTAATGGAGCTTTCATTGTTTCCTTCAGCTTTTTTCCCTTACAGTCCAAATGCTAGATCTTATTTCACAATTGTTTTGCTGCAAACCTCTACTATAAAAGAGTCAGGAATGGAAATAAAGGAAAAATAATAATCAAGAAGAAGGATGCTTCTTCCAAACTTATATCAAACTCTGCAATTCTTACGAGTCATCATGGCTATACGTTATCTAAACAAAAAAAAATGGTTGCGATTTTTTATCTATTACATTGTGCAGGAGTAAGATCCAAAGAGTGGAGATGGAAACTGTCAGGTGCAAAGACCCAGACCCACAGATGAAGAATAACAGAATAAGAGAGTTGAAAGGTCTTCTAGTCAACCCCCTGCACAAGCAAGAAACCCTTTACCAATGATGGCAAACCTTTTAGAGACCGAGTGCCGAAACTGTGACCCAAAACCCACTTATGTATCGCCGGGTGCTAGGTAGGTGTGGCCCATTGGGTGGGTGTGGCCCATTGGGTGGTCGTGGCCCATTGGGTGGGTGTGGCTGTGGTGGTAATGGTAGACTGGGTCGGACTAAAAAGTTCAATCAATTAATTCCAACTTTGTGAGATATTTTTTTTCCACGAGAAGTTGAAATTGATTGATTGATTTAACCTGATATTTTTAAAACATGGCAGCGGAGGCCTAAAGTGAAAAGGTTTTATAAAACCCAGCTGAAGGCCTAGGACTGGGGCAATGGCACGCGTGCCAACAGAGAGGGCTCTGCATGCCACCTGTGACACGTGTGCCATAGGTTTACCACCATGGCCCTATACCATTTCAGACAAATGGTTGTCTAATCTTTCTTAAAAACTTCCAGTGTTGCAGTGCCCACAACTTCTGGAGGCAAGTTTACTGATTTGTCTTCCACCTAACCACTAAATCTAGCCTTTTGTAGCTTTTCTTCAAGATCATTAGTTGTTCCATCTAAGTTGGGCGACAACATGTAGTTAAATGTGGAGGGCTTAAGTACTTGTTCTCCCCCTGCAAAGGCTTTTTGGTTCCCTCATTGCTGTTACAAATGATTAGAGAGACCTGAGTTCAAATTTTAATCAGGCACGAAGTGCACATGTTGATTTTTGTCCTCTGTTCAGCTTGCCTGTATGGTCTTTATGCCACTTTTTTTGTTTAACATATAGCTTTCCCTGTATGTCTAGTATCTCCCTCATTGTTAGAAATAGATACTCTTCAGGATTTGTTTAATTTTGTTAATATTATATGGTAAACTGCAAATAGATGAGACAGTTAAGTTAGCAATATTAATCATAATTTAATTTTCTCTTCACCTTAGTAGTTGAGAATCTAGACAACTGGGCTTTAAGTGCATTTAAATTTGACTAGTGTAGATTCTATGAGTAATAGAATATGCACTTTTCTGTAGCATGTCATCTTTGTTGCGCTACTTCAGCAAACAACCTTTATAACATAGGATGGAGAAGCTTTCCTCAGTTTGATGTCTCCTGAAGGCCGTGGAACTTGGGGATTTGGAAAGCTGCCGTTAATTCTGAAGAGAATTAAGTTGAAGAAAACCAGGTAGAATGTACTTGCCATTATTATTGAATTAACTTTAAAAGTTAGTTTTGATCAGTTTGATATAGTGATTAAGGTATGAAGTTTGAAACTGGGAGACTATGAGTTTTAGTCTTGTCTTAGATATAAAGCCAGCTGGGTGACTTTGGGCCAGTCACTGTCTGTCAGCCCTGAGAAGGAGGCAATGACAAATCACTTCTTGAAATCTTGCTAAGAAGACTTCAGGAAGTTATCAGGAGTCAACACTGACTCCAAGGGAACAAAACAACAGCTTTAAAAGAAGAATAGTTATTTTCTCCAAATAAGTTAACAATAAAAATGAAGGTTCATCTTTGATTTGGTAAGAATGTGTATTTTAATTTCAAGGCCTTTTTGCTTAGCAGTAAATATGGTACCAAATTTTTTTTAAAAAAATCCACAACATCATATGAAAACAATCAACAGTTTTTACTCACTGAAAACCTGAATCTTCCATCCTGCAGTTGTTCACCGTTTTGAAAGATACATTCTGATTCTTGACTCAAAAGTCCCAATCTGCTGTCAATGATTTCTGTTCAAAATTCAAACCTCAAAATTTGGGGGAAAT
Organism: Vipera ursinii; assembly: GCF_947247035.1. Classification (NCBI taxonomy): domain Eukaryota; kingdom Metazoa; phylum Chordata; class Lepidosauria; order Squamata; family Viperidae; genus Vipera; species Vipera ursinii. Next base: position 25,352,321 of record NC_139512.1, on the reverse strand, counting down.
ATCTCTTGTGATTTACTTGGTGACCTTGGGCCAAACGCCTCTGTCAATCGACCCTATCTCTTAGAGATGTTGTAAGAATAAAGAATATGAGAAAATGAGGTGTGACATCCTTATTTTTTTAAGAAAGAGTGAAATAAAAGTATCCTTAATAGTCGTGCATTGTTTACACACAAATTTTCTGTATGCAATTTTTTTAGCTATGAATTAAACTAACATCAATTACATTAACATTTGAAAAATGTTGATATTGACTTACGGCCACATTTTAATTCACATATAGGTTGTGAAAAAGTGAACTGCTCACATTTGCATTAAATTGTGAAATAAACATTCACCCTTTAGAACTATTGTAATAAAATGTAGATAAATAAATATTCTCTCAGCTTGTAAAACTGTGCTCTTATGTCTTCACTTGGAAATTAAGTCTCTGTTAAATCAATTATTCTTATATCAGTGTGAACGTGGTCAGGATTGGGTTATTAAAAATCAATAGACTTATTCATATACTAAAAATGTCTTAATCATGGCCTCAATAAATCACTTGCAATAAAAATGCATTTTCCCCACGTGAGGCTGCATTGAGGTTTGCAACATCATTATATGGTTTTATTTGCCAAATGTCTTACCTGGTATATTATCTGCTTTTACAGATGTGCACCACGTTTGATTTTTTAATTGGTCTTATTTACCAAATGTCTTACTCATTAGACTATCTACTTTTTCAGATGTGTCCTCTTTGATTTTACTGGGAAGAGAACTGGCATAGCAAATCAGCGTCGTGATTAGTGCCGAGAGAGTTTTCCAACATTCTGTTTCCTTTCCTGCCTTCAACAACTCTGAATATCACCTACTGTACAACAAATATCTCCTTCTGTCCTTCAGCCCCATCATTTCAGTGCTGAATGCATAATCATCCCAGCCAATTAAACAAGCAAGTTAATAAGGCACCACTTTAAGGGGGAAGGGGGGGAAGGGGTGTGTGTGTGCTGCTGAAATATCTTCAGTTGGTGACTGACAATTTCGGGGGTGGGGGAAGGAATTATAATTAGAAGAAATTAGAAACATGGCTGAATATTATATTTTGACTACTCAAAGCATTTTCAGAGTGGGACATTTTCTGTGGAAATAATGTTCCAGTATTTAGAGATGAATAAAGTTGTCAGTTTTGGATGCTGTCAGTTTCTTGTTTTAGGGGACCTGTCCGTATCTGTTCTTTGAATTTAGCAATGCTCTTTCACGCCACTAGCATTTATTTGGGTGCACAGTTGTTCAAATATACAAATTCTTCACTGCAGTTTCATTTAAGATATACAGTTATTACAAACAATTATTCTCCCTAATTTAATGATTTTGGTACAGTATACTACAGTATCTGTTCTATATAATATGTGAATAATACACATGTACACACACAGCCTTATCTATACTACATATAAATATATGACAAATAATATACTTTTATATTAATAAATACCGTGGCAACATTTATTGGCTGTTGGTTCGTGTATTGTTTCAAAAATAAGGAAATAGATATGACTGCATTCACTTTGGACAACTAATTCTGAAGAGGAGGTGAATAGCTTTGAGTAAATATTAGCTACAGTGAAATGGTTACCTTCTCTGGATTTTTAATTTAAGCTGTCTGGGAGAGGTAAGCATATCAGGCGAACACCACTTGCCTTTAGTGGCATGACCTGCCTCAAACATGGATGAGGAACATCTGAGAACATACCTGTCCACTGTGTCCAGCACATCCACAGTAAAACTCAAAGATGCCTATGAAGATTCTCAGTCATACTGGTTATGGTTGTCCCAGAGGTGCTTTTTCAAAAGGCAACTGGATTTTCTTTCATTTGCTTGAAGATGTTCATCCAAGAACTAGCTTATTTGAAATTTGAAACAATCTTTATGAACAATAAGGATCGAATCTGTTCTACTTCTTATAAAGCTAGAACATCTGGTTGCAAAACTCTGCATGACCATTAGATGGCAGCAAAGGGAACCTTTTACCTTTGTCTGTCATCTAGTGTCTAACAAAGTTTTTGCAGGGTAGCTATGGTAACCTGTTTTAGATATGGCAGGCTTGCAGGTCATTGAATATATTTTTCCTGTCTCATTTGTATTTTATCTTTTATGGGCAAAATAGATCTAGCACTCCCAATTCTTCCTTTAAAAATGTATGTTTCCATACTAGAGCGGTATTTGCAAAACAGAACCCATATCTATGCAATAATAGCTGAAGTCATCATGGATGAAATCTGTAGCATCTAAACCCTGTGTTGCTATTAGTAACCCTTGGCAACCCTTGTCCCTCTTAACCCCCTTCCACCTCCCCATACAACACTTACCTGATGTTTGTCCAGTACCCACCACTTCCAATCTGGCCATAGTGGGCAGAAAAGAACTGCTAGAGAGAGCACAAAAGCCTTCTGCTCCAACAGTCACGTCAGTTCCTTGGAAATGGGCTATGAGAAGACAGACATTCATATGCATTGCAACCAACCGTATGTGGAAGAAAAGCAGCATAGTAGCAAGAAGGACATAGGCTTAAGACTACTCAGGGGGAAGAAAAGGAAATGGAAGGAAAACCCCACACAATTCAGGCTACGTTCCTAGTAGGCCCCAGAGAAGAGGTCAGCAGACTGCAAAGCTGTGCCCAAGGCTGTACTTCCAAACAGCATCATCAGAAGCAGGATTGCTCAACCATGGCAACTGGAAAATGTCTAGACTTCAGCTCCCAGTGGGCTGGCTGGGGAATTCTGGGAGTTGAAGTCCACGTATTTTCAAGTGCCAAAGTTGAGAAAAACTACTGTCGTGTGTTCTTTTTGCAAGCATTTGGGGATGTTTTCAGATCTGAGTGTCCAGGAGTTCCCCAAAGGGACTTTTTCTCTTTGGGTCTCTTTCTGGTTGAAGGATGACCCTATTTTACTTGATTGCCCCTGCTGAGATAAGACATCACAGAAGCCTATTTAGAGCCTGTCAGGACATTAGCAGAGAACTTCAGAAAGGAAACTAACCTTTTGCAGCTGTTTCCCCCCCCCCTCTCTCTCACTTCTTGTTTTGAGAACTGATGAGCAAAAGGAGGCAATTGAGTAACTTTTGATATTCCAGGGAGATGGCTAACTGGATGGAGCTAAAGAAAGCCTATGCATAACTGGACTTACTCTGGAGTAAACCTAACCTCCTGGGGATTAGTTTCTACTTAGGAATATTCCCAGGATGTACCAGCCACCTCCACTCACTCAGTTAAGCATTTCATGCGAATAGCAATAGCACCTACACTTATATACTGCTTCATTGTACTTTACAGCCCTCTTTAAGCAGTTTAGAGAGTCAGCATATTGCCCCCAACAATCTGGGTCCTCATTTTACTGACTTCAGGAGGATGGAAGGCTGAGTCAACCTTGAGCCAGTCAGAATTGAACTTCTGGCTGAGTTAGCCTACAATACTGCATTCTAACCACTGTGCCACCATGGCTCAACCTATCTGCTACTACTGTCTATCTACTAGTAAAAGTTTTGTCATTACCTTTAGCTGGGTGAAATTGTGCAATCTAAGGCAACAATTTTTGAACCAAGATACCTCAAATGGGCCAACTTACAAAATCCAGGATCCAAAATCCAGGATCCATAACTCCTGAGGGAATGAAATTTGGGGAAGTTGTAGCTGCTTCAGTGCTACTGGCTGTTGCAATGCTGCTGACTCCTGTTGTGGTAACGTATTTTATATTTTCAACATTCTGGCTGACTGGGAAACTGTCACATTTCGCATCCAGTCTTACAATCATTTTCTCCCTCCCTTACCCAGCATCTACCATTTGCCTGTCTGCTCTGAAGGGAAGGGAAGGGAAGGGAAAGGGATTTCCAATGCTCCCTGCCAGATTCCAACAAGGAAACTCAATGGGGAAGTTGGCAGAAAATTAGAAGTTGTTCTGCTCCCACATTGTTTCTCTGATTAGATAAGGAAATATCTCCAAAACAATGACTCAACAAGGCACAAGTTATCTAGTCAGATCTAATGCATTTATCAGAATGACAAAAGCTACATCAGACCATAACATGACACATGCAACATCACAACATGTGCACAAAAGAGAACACTTTTTATCGCAATACTAGAATAGTTCTCTCATTATATGCTCTCTTGATCCTTTCTGCAGTACACATCTAGTGAGAAGAGAGATAGGTTGTCCCAAGAGTGCCCACTTAGCTTCATGGCCTATGGTGGCAGGCACATTAAATAACTGAATGTAATAATGTGTGGCAAGAATACTCCCAAATTCTAGCCAGGTAGTAGTAGAAAAGATTTGCAACCATTCACAATATTCAGATTTATTACCAATTGAAATACTTCCTTGAGCTTCACAATGGAATGTGGGCTTTTGAACTTGCAATTATCCATTATGAGCCCTAATCAGCTTTTCAGTCCTACGTCATTTTTCTCCCATCTTATATCATGGCCCAGATGTCTCCTTCTCCCACTAATCACCTAGACAATTACTGTCACAAGATTTCAGTTAGCTCATCCCAAAATCTCATAGATATCTTGAGATTCCAAGATCTCATTTAAGTTTTCAACTGCATTACACAAGACTTTTACATTTGTGAAATGTTGTACATTTTAATCCTGCTAGTAGCACTAGTCAAAGGGTTACTAATCACTTGGTTATATTCATCCTTCGTCAATATAATGCCCTTCACTTATATTTATTTATTTATTTATTTATTTTATTTGACTTATATACCGCCCTATTCCCATAGGACTCAGGGCAGTTTACAGGGCAATTAAAACCATACAGTACAAAAGATAAAATAAATTTAAAACAATTAATTAAATTTAAAGCCCAAAAGTTAAAAATCAAAACTTTAGAACCCAGTTAAAAACCCCTCAGTCTAGGCCAGACAGCTCAAAGAGCCAGGTTTTTAGCTCCCGGCGAAATGAGCGGAGGTTGGAGGCAGTCCTGAGTTCCATAGGAAGTTGGTTCCAAAGGGCAGGCGCACCCACAGAGAAGACCCTCCATCTGGGAGTCACCCCCCGGCAATCCTTTACCAGCAGTACCCTAAGAAGGCCCTTCCTATGGGAGTGCACAGGACAATGGGAAGTTGATGCCGGCAGCAAGTGTTCCCTCAGATAATCTGGCCCCAAGCCATTTAGGGCTTTATAGGTCATCACCAGCACCTTGAATCTCACCCAGAGGGCAACTGGAAGCCAATGCAGCTCGCGGAGAAGAGGTGTTACATGGGAGTATCGGGGGACTCCCATCACAACTCACGCAGCTGCATTCTGTACCACCTGAAGTCTCCAAGTGGTCCTCAAGGGCAGCCCCATGTAGAGAGTGTTGCAGTAGTCTAGGCGGGAGGTCACGAGCACATGGGTGACTGTGCGTAGGGCATCTCGGTCCAGATAGGGCCGCAACTGGCGCACCAGGTGAACCTGGGCAAAAGCCCCCCTGTCCAATTCCTGAAGATTAGATTGGGATAAGACACAATGTGGCATGTATTTGACTTAGTGTGTTGTATGAACTCAACTACTATGACAGACAACTGATGCTTTGTGTATTAGCAGGTTGTGTGACTTTAGCCAACTGCGGCTACTTCAATAAACAATGACTATGTGAACATTGGTTAAGCATGGTGTGAATTCAGCCAAAATCACCTTACCAGGAGCTAGAAGGCTCCTATAAACTCTGGGTTGCTAGTTGATGCTATCAGCTTCGAGATGGTCACCTATCAATTGCATGGTCATGTTGCTGGATGCTTGAGGTGCTTTGCATCAAAGAGTGGAACTGGTCTTGCTAATTCTTTGTCCCTTTTTCCAAATCTAAAGATGCTGAGGTTCTTAGGCATTAAAAAAAATCCTTTCCAATGAGCCAAGTGAATATGGTATTTACAATGCTATTTGAGAAAAGGTCAAAGATTTGTCCTTTGCCAAAGAATGACGATGTACTTGCAGGCAAAAAAAGCCAGGCTGGGGGCGGGGGCATGGGGGTGGAGAGGCCTGCTGCACCAGCCCAGCTCATGCGAAGAGGGCCACAAAGGCAGAGGGCGCCACCCAGAGGTTTTTAATTCAACGCCTGTCATTCCAATTGTGGCGGGTTAGAGATCACAGAGGAGCAGATATCTACTGAGGAAACATCAGACGGTGCAGTAAAAAGGGGTAATCCATTTATTTTTAGAGAAGTTTTCCACTTGGAGATCATACACATGAGAGATCACAGAAACACATGCAAGCATGAAATTTAATTTTTGAGAATTCTTTTCCTGGGGCTTCCATGTACAACAGCAACTGGAGCAGAGGAAAAAAAAATACCCATAATCATGACGGCCCAATGATGACAATTTGTTATAGTTTTCTGTTTTGCAAAATATGAAGCTTTGCAAAACTAGAATTAAAAAATGAGTGACATTTTTAAAAAATGAAAAGCAAATGAAGTTTCTTAAGCAAGCAACTTTTGAAACAGATTCTAGGATGATGGTGGGGTAGGGAAAATCAACGTAGGAAAACACATTGTCTACTTAGACTAGCGGCAGCCCTCCAGAGTAACAAGTTTTTCCCAGCCCTATCTGGGGAGAGCTGGGGCCACATTGGCAAGTCTCTGCTTGCAGAACAGAGGCTCCACTGATGAGCAACAGCCCTTCCTTCCTTCCCAAGCAGGAAGGACAAAAATGAAGAAGCTCCTTAGCATCAATTCCTGCCTGCTTCCCTTCCAGAAGAGAATATTTTAGAAAAAAAACAATTGTGGTGGGTAGAGTAGTTCAGCATTGTGTTTAGTGGACAGGATGGATCTAGCAGCAGCAGCAGCAGCAACAACAACAACAACAACAACAACAACAACAACAACAATAATAATAATAATAATAATAATAATAATAATAATAATAATAATAATAATAATAATAATAATAAAAGATGATGTTGGAAGGGACCTTGGAGGTAATCTAGTCCAACCCCATGCTCAGGCAAGAAACTCTATACCATTTTAGACAAATGGTTGTCCAGTCTCTTCTTAAAAACTTCCAGTGGTGGAGCATTCACTGCTTCTGGAGGCAGGTTGTTCCACTAATTAATTGTTCTAGCTGTCACTCCTTGGTTAGTTTCCATCCATTGCTTCTTGTCTTGTCTTCAGGTGTTTTGGAGAATAGCTTGACTAGCTTGACTAGCTTCTTTGTGGCAACCCCAGAGATATTGGAACACTGCTATCATGTCACCGCTAGTCCTTCTCTTCATTAAACTACACATACCCAATTCCAGCAAATGTTCTTTATATTTTTTAGCCTCCAGTCCCTTGATCATCTTTGTTGCTCTTCTCTGTACTCTTTCTAGAATCTCAACTTCTTTTTTACAGCTCTTTAGAACCTCCTTTTTTATTTCCAACTCTTGTTTGTGTCAGATCCATAATTTTTCTGTCTAATTGTAGGTTCACATAGACTGCTCCAATAATGCATTCAGAATTTCTGAACTGACTGGGAAGCAAGCAAAATATACAACAAGTCAGTTGACATATCACGCTATCCCATCTTTTTAACTTTGTGGAGCAAGTCACTGCACCCTGGTTCACATGCAATATTAAACCATAACCCATGGTTTGCAAACCACAGTTGCTCCATTCTTTCCTCTCACTAGGTCAAAATCCAATAGTCAAGACTATGTCATTGTATAATATCTTAACCAAGATAACTTTAGCCAGCTGGTTGTCTTTGGGCCAATCACTAGGAGATTGTGAGTTCTAGTCCCACCTTAGGCATAAAAGACATCTGGGTAACTAGGCATAAAAGACATCTGGGTAACTTTGGGCCAAGTACTCTTTCTCAACCCATGATGATGTCAGGCTTGGTCAATTCCTGTCGCAACCCCTGGATCATTCAACAATCAGTTGAACGGGGTGGGGGAGGGGGGGTGGAAGCAGATGCTGCACTTGCGGAAAAACAATGAACGTATTTATGGGTTGCTCATCTGCGTTTTAATTACATGATTGAATTGAAATAGACACTGTGAAACAAACTCATCTATTTTTGTACATATTCACAGCGGTCCTCAAAAGGAGCCTAAGGCTGCCTGGCATGGATATCGAATGGTTCAGTGCAATCACTTAAGCGTCTGAGCAAATGCCTAAATTAGAGGAACAGATTGACATTTTGCAGGATGTCCGGATCTTTCTTTTGGCCACTTCCCTGCCTCTTTCTTACCTGGGCCGAGATCAATGCCATGCAGAGAACAGAGGGAATTAATGATCTCTTAGGAAAGATAACAGCCCTTGGCTTCCAGGCATAGTCCTGGGGAGGGGAGGGGATTAGATATGACAGGGCCTTTCCCTGGCCTCCCCCTGCTGCTGCCTTTTTCAATTATAATTAAATCCCCCTCCAATCATGGAGGGTCAGCCATTGAAAACCTCCACCAAGCATCAGTGACTTTAAGTGAACAGGGTTAGTGAACCATATTGAAGGAACGGTGTTGCCTATTCATGATCTTTTCAATGAGATTTAGTCTATATGAACCTCATTTGCATATTGATACAGACAGGGAAAGAAGGAGGCATTTTCGGGGGAACTATCTTGACATATGAGCGCTGTGGGGAGGAAAATGAAACTGCAAGAGATCGAGGCCCAGTGGAAATTTCAGGCCAGTGACACAAAGAGAAATACACACAGAGATGAATAAGCACACAGGCACGAGAGAGAGAGAGAGAGAGAGAGAGAGAGAGAGAGAGAGAGAGAGAGAGAGAGAGAGAGAGAGAGAGAGAGAGAGAGAGAGAGAGAGATCTGTTTCCAGGTGCAAATCTGGTGCCTGGTAGGTAGGAAGACATTGCAGAATTGTAGAACATGAAGATTAGAAGGTGACATGGAGATTGTCTATTCCAGTCCCCTGCCCCTTGCAAAGATCCCATTACTACATCATCCTTGATGGTTGACCATCCAGCTAACCAGTTTAAATCCATCACCTCTAAAGACAATAGATTCCCTTGTTGAAGAAGCTACTGATTTATATTCTTTGGGTACTGTTGTTTAGTTCTTCGATTCAACTGTACCCATTTAATGGTAACACAGCCCAGGCCACATTTTGCGATCTTCTCTTGTTAGAATCTCATTGTAGACTTTGTGAAATGCTTTGCAGAGGTCAAGTTACACCATGTGTGCTTGCATTCTCATAATTAATTGTCCAAAAAGGAGATCAGGTTGTTTGAATAAATTCATGCTGGTTCCTGCCAAGCAATACCTACTTTTCTAAATACTCACAAACCAACTCTTTAATAATTTGTTCCTAGGTTTTTCCCAGTATCGATTCAAGCTGACCATGGTCAACTCAGATTGCAGTTATCAAGGTGATTTGTGTACTTCTAGCAAAATGCTAGTAACCCACAGTTACCTCTCCAAATTCAGCTGAAGACTAAATTGGATTTTAGCCAAAAGGCCAAGATTTCTACCCTGCGTTGCTTTGATGTTCATGTTTAATGAAATAAGGTTTAAGTACATGCAGTTTTAAATAAATACAGTCTATATTTAATGTCTACCATCTCACCAGCATGAGTAAGGATGGACCAGAAGTTCTGTAGAATTACAGTTTAATGCAAATTTATCTAATTTTCCTTTTAAGTCAGTATCTTAATCAAAATTCGGTTTTCTTTTGGAACAAACAATTCTTTATTGCACTGAATTTCCCCAATGAAATGATACGTGCAAAAATAAATTTATATGTAAAACCAACATCACAATAAAGTTATGTAGAGGAAATTCCTTGTTAATATGTCATTTTTTAAAAAAAAATATGCATAATAATGTATACTTAGAAGAAATGCATATAAAATGTATTACTGATTTTCATGAGAACTCAAAAATACACACAAATTACAGCAGAAAGAGGAGCAGCTAAACTTCAAAATGGAAAAATAAGAAACCAAGAGTAACCAAAAATCACTAATGCACAGTACAGAATTCTTTTCATCTAAGGAAAACTGAGATGCATGGGAAGTGATTAATGTGCATTGTTGAATTCTTTGTATCACAATGGACAAGTTGGGAACTGCAGTTTAATTCTTTGGCCTCCAAGAACCATACGTGGTGCAATTGGATACTGTATGTCATCACAGGATAGTAACAGGTGGAAACAACATTTTCAATCATTTTGTAGAAGTTAGAAATGTTTTAAGAGGCCAAAAAGCTTATGACACCCATTTCACCCCTTTACACAAACCACCAGAAAGGAAATGTCTACCTGATTTTAGAGTCAGAAGTGCTCTTGGTGAAAATGTTGGCCTCACCCATTCCAAGGCAACTGCCTCTTTCACATGTATGATGGGAGGGTTCAGAGAGATATGCTACTATCCTCCCCAAATTTCCCATGGCAGAGCTGCCCAGCTTTGCCTTCATGTTTGCTTGGTCCTCTGGCAATCAGGCTCCTCAGTCAGAATCTATTGGAGTTGGGTGGTTAATAAATTCAAATAAATAACCAAAGATTCAGATAAATAATCAAAGATTCTTAACTAATACTGTAAGCTAAGCTTATAATGCAATTACAAAGAGTAGCAGGGAAGAGAAAATTAGTATTCATTTGAAAATGCCATTCTTGTTGTCAAGTTGTAGGGTTCAGATTCACCTACACTGAGCTTAGTCTCTTGGGGTTCTTGGGTTCTCAATTGGAAACACAATAGTTCTGTGGAGCCTTAATTTGGCACCTATTTCTTCTTGCCGTGGTTGTTGTTCTTTATTAAATGTAAACCCTGCATTTCATCTAAGTGCCCAGAAGGGTATATATAGGAATCTCCCCTCACTTTAGCCTCTCAAACAACACTCCGCAAGATTGGGTGAAGAGATAACATCTGGCCCTAAGGTATTCCGTGAACATAAGTATTCTAATGCATACCTCAAGGCACTGAATAAGGAAGATCCCTATTTGGATAAGAGGTCAGATTACCTTATAATTACTGTAAAGCCCCTTACCAGCAACCATGGTGGCCAGAAAATGATAAGACCACCTGCAAGGCAGGATTCTTGAGCCATGCCAACATTGCCAATTCCAGTATGAACTTACAAAGCCACAGCAATTAGAAGTTTCATATTTTTCCCCCTGTAGCCAAAGTGATGTCAATGACACTAGGATAGGCAAATGGTAGCCCCCATTCAGCCATCCTCAAAATTTGATTGTGCAATTGGCTACAAAGATTCCAATGAATTTCAAAAGAGAATCTGCAAAAAATCCCTAGAATATAGTTTACAGCATGGAGATGATGGGGAGGTAGGAGGATGGTTACACTTCACATTCCAAGGGTGGGTGAGGGTCACAAAGGGGATGAAACCACAGGATGCTGTATATATTATCAAGGCTAGGTGCTTTGAAGTTTGTCTTTGTTTCTAAATTATGAGGTTTCAATTCCAAGGCTTGGAAAGCTGCAAAAAGAATACAGAATAACACAGCTATATGGGACCTTGGATATCTTCTAGTCCAACCTTCTGCTTGAGCAGGAGAACCTATACCATTCCAGACAAATGCCTATCCAATGTCTTCTTAAAAACCTCCAGTGATGGAGCACCCACAACTTCTGGAAGCAAGTGATCCACTGATTAATTGTTCTCGCTGTCAGGAAATTTCTCCTTAGTTCTAGGTTGGCCCTCTCTTTGATAAGATTCCATACATTACATCTTGTCCTGCCCTCAGATGCTTTGGAGAGTAGGCTGACTCCCTCTTCTGTGACAGCCCTTCAAATATTGGAAGACTGCTATCATGTCACCCCTAGTTCTTCTCTGTTTGATCCCTGGAATAATGTATAGACTGGGACTTAGCCATCCACCAAATTTTGCATTTCTCAACTTATTTGATGAAGAAAAGTTCAATACAATTTGATGATGCACAAAGAGAGAGGGAGAGAGAGACTCGAATACAAGAAGAGTTTTGGATAAGTTAACATTCCTAGAGGTAATCTAACTACATGGGGTTATGTTGCGACCCAATACTAAGGAAATCCATTTGCCAAAGACTTGTGCCAAAATATGCACTTTAGAGGAAATCTGCCTAAATTTTTATAATAAAAATTATTATGAAAAAGAGGTATTGTATATGGAGGACTTTTTAAAAAATAACAAAAGATGTACAAAGATAACAGAACAAAATAAAATTAAGATCATAAAAGTGGCAATTAGAGAGACCTTAAACTTGAGTGATTCTCAGTCTTGGGTAGAACATTTTAATGCATATATGAGATGGGAAGGGGGAGACGGATGTCGAACCATAGCACCTGGCTGAAGTATGTCTCATTCATAAGTGAACATTCATTTCCTGTCTCTTTGACATTGAAAATAATTGAAAAAGGAGAAGACCTGAAAGCATTATATAACTATCGATGGATCAGAAGTCAGTTCCCTCTTCCTCTGCACCACACAGTCCTCAAGTTTAAATTGCCCCTTTGTTCCAGAGAGCTGTAACCCTACAGAGTTTGATAGCAGTGCTAAACTTTACTCTTATAAATGGAAGATTAACATTTTCTGGAACTTTACCCTAATCCTTGTTTGGCGTTAACCTCTAGCTGCCAGGATTAGTAATTCTTATCCACTCACCACCACCCCCCAGAACAGAGGAAATTTCTTGACTGCAACAACCAGCTGTATTGTCTTCTTGCTTGCATTATCTTTGTGGGACAGGATGCTGGGAGATGGGAAGAAAAGAGAATTCCGTGTCAGAGACAGAACAGATCTGCCCCGATCCAGAAATTGGTTTCACACACAGAGAGAGAAGGTGTAATACATGCAAGGGAGGCTTGGATGAAAACTGTTTACTCCTGTCACCTTAATGAATGGTGGAGAATTTTCTCTGATTTATGTTAAACTCATTTTGTATTCTCTTGACCTACAGTATACTTTACAGCTTTTATATGTCATATGCTTTACAGATTCTATATGTAATTCTGTAGAAATTTGTATCTGGATCTTAATATTTAGAGACCAGCCATCTCACTCACACTCACATTCACATTCACACTCACACTCACACTCACGCTCACACTCACACTGAGAGAGAGAGAGAGAGAGAGAGAGAGAGAGAGAGAGAGAGAGAGAGAGAGAGAGAGAGAGAGAGAGAGAGAGAGAGAGAGAGAGAGAGAGATTTGTTTCATATACATTCTTGGGGCTTAAAATGCATCACAAAATTCAGCTGAACAATGTGCTCTAATGATTAAAGGCCATTCTTCTTTGTCTCTTTCTTGACAGCCCTTACTAGGTCAAATCAACTTTATGTCCAGTGCAAAACTTAATTGCAATTAATTGCAAGGAGGCCAGAGAAATAAGACTTGTAATGTCCCTTCGCCTTTTTCTTTTATATTTTGTTTAAAAGTCTGTATAAATAGCAGGTATCTCCAGTCCTTAAAGGTGGCCTATAAGACAACTCCAAAAGCTTTATACTATATAAATTGGTTACAATTTGCTTTTCTTAAATAAAAGGTTAGCATATTGCAAGCTGAGGATCACCCTTTATATACTTTGTTAACAGGAATGTCAAAGATCTCACTGAAGTACCTAATTAAGAGGCTGATTCTTCTTCTGGTAAACAAATGTTTTGGGACCAGCTATCCTCACAAGAGAAGGTTTTTTGTGATAGCTAAATGTTTCTCACCAGCCAAAATATGAAAACATCCACTTCATGCTGTATCATTATATTTTTATAATTTGCCCGCTTCTGTACTTTTATTGTAACACTTCCTTCTAAAGACTATGATTAGGATATCCTGTGAATGCATGAAAGAAATACATTGCAAGTATATCCAATCATACAACTGTCTTTCCTTGTTTTAAATACTACTGAAATAAACAAAAAATATATTATTTCTAAACCTGGAGTTTTTGTAACACTCTGCAGCCCTCCTTTCCTATTCCTTTAAAGGTCCCACCTATTGATGTCAGCAAAAATAGAAAGGAAGGAATTAATTATTTGACCGAAATATGGATTTATTTATTTTTGATGTTCCTCTTCAGTGACATCTAGCTGAAGTGAGTGAGGCATCATTTAAATCAGTGTTTTTCAACCTTGGCAACTTGAATTCTCCAGCCACACATTTTCAAGTTGCTAGCTTGAAGCCCACACATATTCAAGCACTGGTTTAAAACCTTAAGGGACCTGAACATTTTTTCTTTCTGAGCAGAATGGCTAAAATGCTGCAGAACCCAAGGAAAACAGGAGCCTGGCTAAGTGGGCCCAAACCCATCAGTGGAAGAAGCAGATGGAAGAAAGACAGCATCAAGACCAGGAAGAGACTCAGAACAAAGAACTAGTCAAGCTTAGTATAGTCTAGTGGTAACAGATTTCCAAAATATCCCATCACTGAATTATGTAGGGAAGGCTTGGAAGAGCCTGTAGTGATCAATAGGGCAGTGGCCAAGGCCAAGTCAAGAGGCCCAGCACAAGAGGCAGTGACCTACCAGAAAGGTCTGGCTTTGGTGGCTACCAACTGCTTCACTGGCTAAGATTGGTTGGGACTTTCTGGGGCAGGACCCTGGGAGATGGAATACATGGTGGAAGGAACCCCCCAGGCCTAGGATGCCTGGGGAACCACAATGAGTTTTCAGTAGTCTGAAAAACCCAAATCATTGTGGTTCGTTGGGAGACTACAGGGACCCTATCCTAAACTGTGGCCATGGGGAAGGCAGCATTGACCAGGACTCATAGAAAGTAGCTTGAGGAAGGACTGAGTTACAAATCCATAACTGGTTTACTCATAAATTGCCCAGGACATGGGATTTATCTCCCCACCTGCTTGTATGTTCACTACCATTCTAAGTCAAACCTACGACAATGACGTCAGAGCCACAATGCCTCTCATGTTCCGCAGCTGAGTGGATGATCCAGCAGACAGACATGGTCTCCTGCACCTACCCTATTTTAAATAGTGTTAATGCTACTTCCTTGTTTGCTTCGCAAGCCTCTTTCTGCATTCTTTGCAAGTGAATATTTAACCTCTCACAAATTATAATCATTGCTTCGTATTTCTTTTTTAAAAAAAAGACACAACGGTAATTAATTTTTACTCCATCATTACCAAAAAGCCATCTGCTCTGCTGCAAGAAAGCAGCCAACAAGAAAGGGAAATTCGCAGTTGTTTTTTCTGTGCCAAGACCACCGTTCCTTGTGCACTGCTGTTTGCTTTTGACAAGCATTTGTTAGCATCAGGCTCAACAGAAAGAAGGAATTGGGAAAAAAAGGGGGGGACTGCAGCTGCCACTCTTTTGGGTGCCCACCCTCCATATACAGCCATGTTGGAACCCTTTCCTAGAGTATATTTGGAGGATCAAGGCTGGAGATACCCTTCCCATTCTCCTGCTTCTCTTCTCCCCCAGCATCACAAGAAGCAGGGAAATATTCCTAGCCAACCAACAAATAATTAATATACACTCAAGTCCACAACTGTAGACTTGGTTTCCTTCCCAGAAAAACTCTGGGCAGTTTTCAAGAAATCCCTAAATTCCAGCCTCCATTATCCCATCCCATGATCTGGTAACATTTCTCCACATATGCATCCAAAAGTGAATTCCATTGCTGTGTGTGACTTGTGTTAAAGTTGCAAAATTACTATAAACCATAATTCAGGTTTCCCAAACTGATTCCAACCTTATTAGGCATGCAAAAAGAAGGATTATTCAAGTAATTCTCACTTACGACCATCACACCACTCCCTTGGTCATGTAACCAAAATTCAGGCAATTGTCAATTGGCCTGTGTGTTTACTATGGCTGCAAGGTCCTGTGGTCCTGGGAGGGCTATTTGCAACTTCCCCTGCCAGCATCCAAACAGCAAAGTCAGTGGGGGAAGCTGGATTAACAACTGCGTGATTAATTTAATACAGTAATTGTAGTGATTTGCTAAACAACCATGCAATGAAGGTTGTAAAATTGAGTGTGACTCACTTAACAACTTTCTTAGCAAAGAAATTCTGGTCCCAACTGTGGTCGTAAGTTGAAGAATATTTGCATTTAGGCTTTTCACTTACAGGTCTGCTGTAAATAATAATAATAATAATAATAATAATAATAATAATAATAATAATAATAATAATAATAATAATAATAATAATAATAACAACAACAACAACAACAACAGTAGTAGTAGTAACAGAGTTGGAAAGTACCTTGGAGGTCATCTATTCCAACCCCCTGCTCAGCCAGGAAACCCTATACCATTTCAGACAAATGGCTGTCCAATGTCTTCTTAAAAACTTCCAGTGTTGGAGCATTCACAATTTCTGGAGGCAGGTTGTTCCACTGATTAATTGTTCCAATTTGTAGGAAATTTCTCCTAGTTCTAGATTGTTTCTCTACTTGATTAGTTTCCATCCGTTGCTTCTTGTCCTACCTTCAGGTGCTTTGGAGAATAGCTTGACTCCCTCTTCTATGTGGCAACCCCTGAGATATTGGAACACTGCTATCCTGTCACCACTCATCCTTCTCTTCATTAGACTTCTTGTTGTTAGCTGCGAAGTCGTGTCCGACACATCGCGACCCCATGGACAACATTCCTCCAGGCCTTCCTGTCCTCTACCATCTTCTGGAGTCCATTTAAGCTCACGCCTACTGCTTCAGTGACTCCATCCAGCCACCTCATTATCTGTCATCCCCTTCTTCTCTTGCCCTCAATCTTTCCCAGCATTAGGCTCTTCTCCAGTGAGTCCTTCCTTCTCATTAGGTGGCCAAAGTATTTGAGTTTCAACTTCAGGATCTCTCCTTCTAAAGAGCTGTCAGGGTTGATCTCCTCTAGGACTCACCGGTTTGATCACCTTGCAGTCCAAGGGACTCGTAGGAGTTTTCTCCACCACCATAATTCAAAGGCCTCAATTTTTTGGCACTCAGCCTTTCTTATGGTCCAACTTTCACTGCCATACATTACAACTGGGAAGACCATAGCCTTGACTATACACATTTTTGTTGACAGGGTGATGTCTCGGCTTTTTAGTGTGCTGTCTAGATTTGCCATGGCTTTCCTCTCCAGGAGCAAGTGTCTTTTAATTTCTTGGCTACAGTCCCCATCTGCAGTGATCTTGGAGCCCAGGAAAATAAAATCTGGCACTACCTCCATTTCTTCCTCATCTATTTGCCAGGAATTGAGAGGGCCGGATGCCATGATCTTTGTTTTCTTAATGTTAAGTTTCAAGCCAACTTTTTCACTCTCCTTCTTCACCCGCAACAAGAGGCTCTTTAGTTCTTCTTCACTTTCTGCCATTAGAGTGGTATCATCTGCATATCTTAGGTTGTTGATATTTATCCCGGCAATCTTAATTTGATTCATCTAGCCCTGCCTTTCTCATGATGTGCTCTGCATATAAGTTAAACAGGCAGGATTCCAGCCTTGCCAGACTCCTTTCCCAATTTTGAACCAATCAGTGGTTCTGTGTCCAGTTCTCACTGTTGCTTCTTGACCCACATATAGGTTTCTCAAGAGACAAATAAGATGGTCTGGTACTCCTGTCTCTTTAAGAACTTGCCACAGTTTATTGTGATCCATACAATCAAAGGCTTTAGCATAATCAATGAAGCAGAAGTAGATGTTTTTCTGGAGCTCCATAGCTTTCTCCATGATCCAGCGTATGTTGGCAATTTGATCTCTGGTTCCTCTGCCTCTTTGAAATCCTACCTGTACTTCTGGTAGTTCTCAATCCACATACTGCTGGAGTCTAGCTTGTAGGATTTTAAGCATAACTTTACTAGCATGTGAAATGAGTGCAATGGTGTGATAGTTTGAACATTCTTTGGCACTGCCTTTCTTTGGAATCGGAATGTAAACTGATCTTTTCCAATCCTGTGGCCATTATTGAGTTTTCAAAATTTGTTGGCAAATTGAGTGTAGCACTTTTACTGCATCGTCTTTTAAGATTTTGAATAGCTCAGCTGGAATACTGTCACCTCCACTAGCTTTGTTGTTCCTCAGTTTTTCTAAGGCCCACTTCACTTCACATTCTAGAATGTTTGGCTCAAGGTCAGTGACCACCTCATCGTGGTTATCAGGGACGTTAAGCTCATTCTTGTATAGTTCTTCTGTGTAATTTTGCCATCTCTTTTTAATCTCTCCTGCCTCTGTTAGGTCCCTGCCATTTTGGTCCTTTATCATGCCCATTTCTGCACGAAACGTTCCCTTCATCTCTCCAATTTTCTTGAAGAGATCTCTGGTCCTTCCTATTCTACTGTTTTCTTCTATTTCTTTGCACTGTTCATTTAAGAAGGCATTCTTATCTCTTCTAGCTATTCTCTGGAATTCTGCATTCAATTGGGTGTATCTTTCTTTTTCTCCCTTGCCTTTCGCTTCCCTCCTTTCCTCAGCTATTTGCAAAGCTTCCTCAGATAGCCGTTTTGCTTTCTTGCATTTCTTTTTCTTTGGGAATGTTTTACTTGCTACCTGTTGTACAATGTTGCGAACCTCTGTCCATAGTTCTTCAGGCACTCTGTCTATCAGATCTAATTCCTTAAATCTATTTGTCACCTCTACTGTATATTCAACAGGGATATGATTTAATTCATACCTGAGTGCCTAGTGTTTTTCCCTACTTTCTTCAGTTTAAGCCTAAACTTTGCAACAAGAAGCTCATGCTCTGAGCCACCGTCAGCTCCTGCTCTTGTTTTTACTGACTGTATAGAGCTTCTCCATCTTTGGCTGCAGAGCATATAGTCAATCTGATTTCTTTGTTGACCGTCTGGTGAAGTCCATGTGTAGAGCCGTTTCTTGGGTTGTTGGAAAAGAGTGTTTGCTATGACCATCATATTCTCTTGACAAAATTCTATCAGCCTGTGCCCTGCTTCATTTTGTACTCCAAGGCCAAACTTGCCTGTTATTCTGGTTTTCTACTTTTGGCTTTCTACTTTAGCATTCCAAACCCCCATGATGATAAGGACATCATTTTTTGGTGTTAGTTCTATAAGGTGCTGTAGAGCTTCATAGAACCGGTCAATTTCATCCTCTTCAGCACTGGTGGTTGGGGCATAGACTTGGACTACTGTGATATTGAATGGCTTGCCTTGGATTCGAACTGAGATCATTCTGTCATTTTGAGGATTGTATCCCAGTATTGCTTTTCCTATTTTTTTATTGACTATGAAGGCTACTCCATTTCTTCTGAGGGATTCTTGCCCGCAGTAGTATACCTGATAGTCATATGAATTAAATTCACCCATTCCTGTACGTTTTAGTTCACTGATACCTAAGATGTCGATGTTCAGTCTTGTCATCTCTTGTTTGACCACGTCCAGCTTGCCTTGATTCATGGATCTTACATTACAGGTTCCTATGGAGAAAACATCTTTACAGTATCGGACTTTCCTTTCACCACCAGATACATCCACAGCTGAGCGTCCTTTCGGCTTTGGCCCAGTCGCTTCATTCTTTCTGGCACTACTAGTACTAACCCTCTGCTCTTCCCCAGTAGCATATTGGACACCTTCCAACCTGAGGGGCTCATCTTCCAGTGTCATATCATTTTGCCTTTTGGTACTGTCCATAGGGTTTTCATGGCAAAGATACTGGAGTGGTTTGCCATTTCCTTCTCCAGTGGATCATGTTTTGTCAGAACTCTCTGCTATGACCTGTCCATCTTGGGTGGCCCTGCCCAGCATAGCTCATAGCTTCATTGAATTATGCAAACCCCTTCACCACGACAAGGCAGTAATCCATGAAGGGGTTATTAGACTAGACAGACCCAATTCCAGCCTCCAGTCCTCTAATCATCTTTGTTACTCTTGTCCATACTTTTTCTAGAGTCTCAACATCTTTTTTACCTCGTGTTGACCAAAACTGGATGCAGTATTCCAAGTATGGCCTTACCAAGGCATTATAAAGTGGTATTAACACTTAATTCTATCCTTCTGTTCATGCAGCCTAGCACTGCGTTGGCTTTTTTGGCAGCTGCGGCACACTGCTGGCTCATATTTAAGTGATTCCCCACTAAGACTCTGAGATCCCTCTCACAGTTACTTCTTGATGTCCTGAGTGGGATGTTCAACTGATACATTTGTATGGTGATTATTCTTTTTCTTTCTGAATGATAAGGTCAGAAAAACAGAAGAATCAAGGGTCTCAAGAATTACTGTTCACAACCTGGCAATCAGCAGGAAAAGGACATGGAGATTTCCAGGCACAAAGAATCAGGACCACACATTAAGTTCTGGTTAAGCTGATTTATTGTCCATGTCTATATACAAGAATCTAATCAACTAAAGGTCAACACTAAACTGGAACTAGATAAAGGTTAAGAGCATTCAAGAGAGGCAGGATTTGGTCCACTTGTGGGAATGTAATGACTCCAGATTGATTCCTCTCTTGACTCTGTCCCAGGCTTTGCCTCTCCTTTTCCTACATAAATGGATTTATTTATATCCTTAATTTTATTGGCAAAAAACAGCCTTCCTTCACTTTAATTAGAATCTTAGTGATTCTGAAAAATATAGTTTCCCAAATAACCAGACTGGAACTGCTAAATAATCCTGATGTCATTATGAGAAGGAATGATAAATGGCTAACATAGGCTGGCTGGCTTGGGATATTGAGAGTTTAGTCCAAACATCAAGATGATATCAGTTTGGTTGTCATTAACAAAAGATTGCCAAATCAGTACTCGGATACAAATTCCAAAATGATGGAATGATTTCAGTTCAAACTGTTCTAGAAGTAGAAGCTCTCAGGAAAAACTCTTTTCAAGATAGAAACTACTACAGTATCATCTTTAAAACCCATATCCCAATGCAGGGGTTCCCAACTGGGTGTGCAAGACGATATTCCAGGGGGTTTGAAAACTCGGGTTTAGAAGTTTCAAAATTATAGTGTATATGCATAATTCATTATTTTGAACTTTTGTAAGGAGTGCGAGAAAAGGTATAGAAAAGGTTGGGAGTCGCAGTCCTAATGACTTGATTAAAACATTGGTTCTCCGTGTCTTCCTATAAATGCTCTTATATTGTATGTCTGACGATGATTGCTTCATTCCATCTAGTAGTAGCATTGCTTCTTTTGCTAGTCCAGCTCTTTAAGGTTTCAGGTCAGACCATCCTCAATTAGAAAATGTTCCCTCTTAAAGGATTGCCCAATCCTGACTGAGTTTAAATACAAGGAAATATCAGAAAAGAGATATGATATTCTGAAGTTCCCTATGTCTATCCAGCTCTATCCAGACATCAGACTAAGAAACAGATGCACTGGTGACAGGCTTCCCCTCTATAGTTAGTCCTCAGTGTATGAGTACAATTCAGACCAGAATTTCCGTTGCTAAATAAGTGTGTTGTTAAGTAAGCTGCACCTCATGTTTTGACCTTTTTTGCAATGGTTGTTAAACAAAACATTGCAATTGTCAAGTGGATCACATAGCTGTTAAGCAAATCCAGATTCCTCCATTGGCTTTGCTTGTCAGAAGCTGGCTAGGAAGGTCGCAACTAGGGACGCTGCAACCATTGAAACCACCAAGGGCTTGAATTTTGATCATGTGATTGTGGGTGTGCTCCAAGCACCAGTTGTAAGTCACCTTTTTCATTGCCGTTGTAATTTCAAATGGTTGCTAAACAAATGGCTATAAGTTGAGGACTACGTGTACTGAGAAGGATACCTTATTTTTATGTATATTATTTATATGCAGTAATTTACAATATCCCAACATCATATAAATCATTTTATACGTCGTGTTTTCTCTTCCTTATTATAAGGCACAAGTGACCATCTTTTCCCAGCAAAGGTCTTTAAAACGGGAAGTGATCAGTCATGGAATATTCTGTGTGGAAAGCCTGTCCTTTCACCTCTGAGCAACAGTCTTCAATAGCAACATATGGAAACCGCTTGCCTTGAAATCCACCCAGTTCTTAGACCAGCTGGTCTTAATTCTTATCCCCATCTTCCAGTCTTTAGAGTAGAGTAGAGTAGAGTAGAGTAGAGTAGAGTAGAGTAGAGTAGAGTAGAGTACAGTACAGTACAGTACAGTACAGTACAGTACAGTACAGTACAGTAGAACAGAACAGAACAGAACAGAATAGAGCTGGAAGGGACCTTGGAGGTCTTCTAGTAGAGCCCCCCCCCCGCTCAAACAGGAGAACCTATACCATCTCAGACAAGTGACTGTCTAGTCTCTTCTTTAAAACTTCCAGTGATGGAGTGCCCATGATTTCTGAAGACAAGCTGTTCCACTGGTTACGGTAATTGTCCTCACAGTTAGGAACTTTCTCCTTAATTACAAGTTGTTTTTCTCTTTGATCAGTTTCCAACCATTGTTTCTTGTCCTGCCCTCTGGTGCTTTGGAGAATAATTTGACCCCCTCTTCTTTGTGGCAGCCTCTCAAATACTGGAATACTGCTATCATGTCACCCCTATTTCTTCTTTTCTTTAGACTAGCCAAACCCAAGTCCTGCAGCCACTCTTCATATGTTTTAGTCTGAAAGGCCTTCTTTTTTGGAGCAAACTAAGGTTTTTCTGATCCAGTATTCTGTTTTAAAGACCAGCCAGACAAATGCTTCCAGATGATCACAGTCAGAATATGAAAATCATGGCAGTACCCATCATCAGCAACTTGAATTCATATGTTTCCTGCTGGCATCTCCACAAAGGAAATTCACTTAGCTGTCATGGCTAATAGGTAGTGCTAAGCCCATTTTTCCATAAATTTGTGCTTCTTTAAAAAAAAGCTTGCTAATTGCGAATTAAGTAAGTTAATGCAATAATTGGGAATGTTTTCTTTTATTTGTACATCTCATGCTGCATTAAATCTATATTAAATCTATATGTGTGTTGCTGTCTCTTAGCATTCTGAGTTGCACACTCTTATTTCCTTCTGAAGAAATATTGCAAGTATAGTATACCCCATTCATACCAAAGGCTTTAAGTGTCTCCTCTTTTGCTCTGTTAAACATATTTCACTTGAAGGTGGCATTAAGACCACACACAAGTAAAATTCAGTGAAACAATTGTTCAATTCACAAATTAATTTGGAGGTCAAAGCACTGATTTAGGCCTGGGCAACTGACTATAAACTATTCACTGTTTTTGCCACATGATCCGGGAGGCCCTGAGCTGCAACAGCTTTGCTGCTCTAATCCTCCTTAATTTGAGAGCAAAGCAAATCACATGTGATATTAAGAATATTTTGAGCACATACTATGCCCATTTTGTTTGGGTCACTCCTGACCTGAGAAAAAAGATTCTTGGACCTCACTCAGAGGCTCAGGTGGGGATCAAAATGACAGAAGGGGTTCCAAGTGATTGAGAAAGCAAAGGCTGCGTGCATGGCCTGGGGCACCCAGATTTTTAGAAAAGTTTGGGAAAACAGATAACTCATCCAAACAGTACAGGTAAATTGTAATACTTCCGTGCCATTCCAAAACCTAACATTTGGTACAAAGTAAAACATGGCAACAACTACAAGTGCCCCAAATTATGAATGTTTATGGATCTCAATAAATATATCTTAAAAAACCCTGCATCACTCAGGATTAATTCTAATTAATTAATTCTATAGGACAACAACAGAAGAGAGAGGAACTACAGGAACATTTTTAAAAAGTTTTATAAATGTATCAAATTTATAAATCCCAGTTTTGACTGGGAAATCAGTCAAAACTATTACACCCTGAAGAATGAAAAATAGCCAGAGCATTTTCTGCAAAATATGAGAATTACATCCTTCTAGAGGAACATCTGATTTGCAAGTTATAAGGAAGAGAGGAGACAAGCTTTATAAGAAGCTCTAGAAGCCCTAGAACAGGCATGTCAAACTCACGATGTCACGTGATGTTGCGCAACATATTGCTGGCAATGGGATGGGCACAGTTTTGGTGTGACGCATCTGGCCCGTGGGCCGGCAGTTTAATATGCCTGCCCTAGAAGATCAGGGTTTTAGGTCGAGGATGACCACTAGGCCAAGGTGCACATCAGCCTTTTAATGGCATGTCAGCACGCACCCCAAAGCCAGATAAACAATGAAGAAGAGGTGACAGAAAAATTAAATTTATTTATCTAATTAATGTAGCCATCCATGTCTAAGTAACTCTGGAAAGTGTACAACTTAACAAAATATTAATACAATTACTGTTATTTAACCACATTTAAATGTCAAAACATATACAAATATATAAAGATCCATTTCTGTTCATAAATCAGCTGATTTCCCAACTTAAAATAACTTCATAAATATGTGTGCAATTTTCCTCTGGTCAGATGTCATATTGTGCTTATATGCTCTAAATTTTCCTGGTTCAAACTGGACCTTGGTGACAGTTCATGCAGATATGAACCTGTTTCTCTGGGTGAATCTCAAGCATTGAGCAAATAACCAGCCTCTTATAGCCTAGTTACTTCAAGGCTTGACTAGAGTAGTACAATACTTTCTACATGGATGTGCCTTTGAAAACCATTTGGAAAATTCAATTGATTCAGAACCCAGCAGTGATGGGCATGCCCACATGATGAACTGCTATATGAGCTATACTCACTGCAAGTATGCTCTGGATGTGATTCAGTGTGCTGGTTCTTACCTTTAAAGTCCTACATGGCATCGGGCTGAGTTATGTGAGGTACTGCCTATCTACCATGGTTTTACATTGTCACTATGTGCTGATAAAGATGGTGCACTCCAGGTCTTTACAATTAAAGGGTGTCCTCTATGGTATCGGGGCCCAGGAAGGATGTCTTCTATGTCACAGCATCCACCCTCTAGAATGAGAATTCTCCCCCCAAAAAATCTTTATGGCCCCTACTTTGCTGGTATTTTGTAAAAATTTGAAAACTTGGTTATTCTCCCAGGCTTGAGATGAATGGGGCTCTTTGTTGGAAGTGTCATTGTTTATAGTCATGTAGAGTGCCAGAATCATACTTTGCTGTTTTGTGCGTGTTTTAAGGTGTTTTATATTGTGAACTACCTGAGTCAGGTAGTGCCAAAAATAGATAGATAGATAGATAGATAGATAGATAGATAGATAGATAGATAGATAGATAGATATGATAGACATACAGACAGAAAGATGATAACAAAGTTCTCTGGGCAGATTACAAACCTAAATAAGGTAAAGGTAAAGGTTCCCCTGCACATGCATGCTACTCATTTCCAACTCTAGGGGCCGGTGCTCAACTCCGTTTCAAAGCAGAAGAGCCATCACTTGTCCAATGACGTCTCCGTGGTCATGTGGCCGGCATGACTAGACGCCAAAGGCGCACGGAACGCTGTTACCTTCCCACCGTAGTGGTCCCTATTTTTCTACTTGCATTTTTATGTGCTTTCAAACTGCTAGGTTGGCAGAAGCTGGGACGAGTAACAGGTGCTCACTATGTTATGTGGCACTCGGGATTCGACCCGCCAAACTGCCGACCTTCTGATCGACAAGCTCAGCATCCTAACCCACTGAGCCACCATGTCCCTTATATACAAACCTAAATATGTGTTTTCAAAAAAATGCAGGAAATAATAATAAATAGACCAGCAACCTATAATGCAGAAGGTAATGGCTATCATTCCAACATGGTTCAAGCATTGAAATTCAATTGATAACACCTGTACATATTCCTGGAAGAAGAATGATACTGTAGGCATGGAAAATACAGGAAAGCAGATACTGTTCGATTACAAGGCCTTACAAATTGGAAAGTTGTCTCGTTAACCACCCACCTCACTTTATATGGCTGGGACATGTGAAGAAATGTCTCCAAAGAGGATCAAGCTGTTCAAGTTCCAAAGAGGTACATCTGAGGGGGGAGACTTCCTGAAACTGTCAGAAACTGCTGCAGCTTCTCCTTTGCTTTTCCTCATCATCTGTTATTTTGGCAGATAGAGAATCATTGAGTAAGTCAGTACCCCCTGTTTACCACCAGCATTTTCCGTAGAGTAAAGAGAAGAGGGCAAAAACAATTTGCATTGGTGATCAGTTTCTCCTAACAAGAGAAACTGCTTGAAAAGTACAACCTTAGAAGGTGTCTGACTGAACGATTCTTGGCATCCATGGCTGCAATTGATTTATCATCCATATGTAAAAAGAAGTCTATGTCATCCTTAAAACCAATTTTTGCCAGGTCAGCTTGTAACTGGGAAAATAATACAATAAAAATTTTTAAAAATCAAAATATAATAATAAACCCAAGCAGCCTAAATACCAGATTTATAAATAGCACTATGTTTTAAATCAACTCACTGTAGTGGGCCTTATTCATGATGACAGTGAGGGTGCTTACTGCAAGGAGGTTGAGGGTTCGATGAACTGGTATAAGGAAAACAACCTAGTTTTAAATACCGGAAAAACCAAAGAGATCATTGTTGATTTCAGAAAAGGCAGGCACAGCCACACTTCTCTGTGCATTAATGATTCACTTGTGGAGATGGTTACCAGCATCGAATTCCTGAGTGTGCAGTTAACAAGTAGGCTGGCTTGGTCATTCAACAGCAAGACACTGGTGAAGCTGGCACAGCAGCACCTGCATTTTCTACGTCGCATGAGAAAGGCACTTCTTCCTTCACCTGTCTTTACCACTTTCTACAGAGGACGATCGAGAGCATCATCATAGAGCATCACAGTCTGGTTTGGAAGCATCACTGCTTCAGACAGGAAGGCAGTGCAGAGAGTGGTGAGGATGGCTGAAAAGATCATTGGCAGTTCCCTCCCTTCCATCCAGGACATAGCACATAAGCGTTGCTTGAGCAGGGTCCGTAAGATGGTCTGAGACACTACACATCCTCTTCATGACCTGTTTTCCTTGTTACTTTCTGGGAGGAGGCTCCGTGGTATCCGAAGCAGAATATCCAGATTCAGTCACAGTTTTGTTCCATACAGCATCAACCTTGTGAACTCTAAAGCTTCCTCCTTCGGTTATGTAATCAAAATGGACAGTTACTTATATGTAAGGGTGTAGGTCTATACATATGTTGTATATAATATATTGTATTGTACAATGCAACATATTCCTGAGTCCTTCGGGAAAGGGCAGTATATAAATCTAATAAAATAAAAATAAATAAATAAATTTAAATGTGTGTTATGTATGTGTACACTTTGAGAGCAAGCAACTATATTTCATTTTTAATATGTGCCATTTTGCCTACAGTAAAATATGACAATAAAGGTTATCTAATCTAAATCTAATCTGATTTAAATATATGAGAAAATGTTTTAAAAAATCATTGACTGGTGCTGACAAGACAATAAAGTCAATCGCAGATATATCACAATAATTGAAAGCAACTCTCACCTGACTCAATATTTATTTATGTTTTTGTAATTGTTCAGCTTTATTTAGTATCAGTCAAGGCCATAAAAAGCACTCAGTTCTGCCATAATAGTAGAGGTAGTAAAGGTAGTTTCCTATCCAAGGCATTTATAATGAGTGCTTATTACACATGGAGATGTTTCAACATTCATTTAGTGACTATTCAAAGTTGCAAGAGCACTGAAAAAAGTGACTTGCAACCAGTCCTTGAACTTATGACTGTCACAGCATCCTCTCAGTCACATGATCAAAATTCAAGCACTTGACAACCAGCAACTGTGATAAACAACAAGTTTACCACAGTTGTAATGTCCCAGGATCACATGATTGCCATTTGCAACTTTCACAGCCAGCTTCCAATGAGCAAAGTCTGTGAAGGAAGCCAGATTCGCTTAAACATTGTGTGATTCACTTAACAACCGCAGTGATTCACTTAACATCCATGGCAAAAAAACCCAGTAAAACTGGGCATGATTCACTTAACAACTGCCTTGTTTAGCAACACAAATTCAGGTCTCAATTCCTGGTCATAAGTTGAAGACTACCTGTAGAAGTTTGAGGAAGGGTCTGTTGTTATTCTTACACAACACACACACACACATACAGAGAGAAGTACTAAAAAAAAGCACTCTGTTAATAATGAAAAGAATGTAAGGAATGTGCTACAACAAAGTTTGAAACATTAAGCATGTCAGTTCCCAAGATCCAAATGCATGCAAAATTTTCTGAATACTAAACATCCTATGGTCAATTATATTCTCCTTT
Source organism: Vipera ursinii (assembly GCF_947247035.1). Classification (NCBI taxonomy): domain Eukaryota; kingdom Metazoa; phylum Chordata; class Lepidosauria; order Squamata; family Viperidae; genus Vipera; species Vipera ursinii. The sequence continues at coordinate 25,324,378 of NC_139512.1, read as the reverse complement.
TTAAGCTCAAGGAGTCACTCCAGCAATTTCATTAAAGAGTGATAAATTGGGAGAATGATAATGATAAATTAATAAGCAAAACCATTTAAAATGCATTTAGCAAAGTATATGAAGCATTTCTTTTCAAAACGTGACCTTCACTGCAGGATATGAACTTGCTGGTTTTGACAACATAATGAAAAATTGTTTCCCCTTTAGGCAATTTGATCTCTTCTTAGGTTTGTATCAAAAATCTGTCTGCACATAAGTGGAAGTGGGACAAGCAGGATCAGCCTAGTTAAGACACAAAGATAGAAGCTGCATTGCTTCTATTAAACTCTTCGTCCATCTTATTCAGTATTGTCTTTTGCACAGTGCACACTGATGATTTATCATATCTTCTCTAGTCATCCAGCCATCTTTGTTAAATATAATGGTAATTTGCACAGACTTCACAACAATTTAAGGATGGTTGGATAATGCTATGAAGACAGTTGAAGTCACTAATATAGAAATGGACTTAGATGTATATCTAAGCTGTATCTTCCCAACTAACTGAATATGTTTAATTGGAGATTAAATTGGTGAATTGAATATAAGTCTTCATCCATGGCAAATATACTGTATGCTTCAAACAACTGTTGCCCCTTGAAAAGCTTTAGTAATCTCTTGAAGACAAAATAGTTTAGTGATGTAGGTGGCTTCCTTATTTCTTGGCAGTTAATTGGTTCATCAAGCAAAATATTATGCCTGATCTACAAAGCGATGCCCATAACAAAAATATACTTTGAAATTCATCCTTGATTCCTACCAGGTTTTCTTCCCAACTACCGTTAGTTTTTTTATATTTTTCCCTCTTTTGATGGAAAGTTGGAATGTTGCAAAACTAAATGTCTCTTGCAATAGATTCATTTATTTAAAACGTTTCTGAATTCTATATCAACCTCGTAGGCAAAGGATGAGCAATAATTCCTGAAATGTCTGATACAATCTTCAAAAGGCTCCTAGCCCTTTCTGAAATTGGAAGAGAGAGATGAGAGCAATTCACCAACCTGACCAAAAAACACCTTCTAAAACCAACATATATCTTAAAAAAAAGGATTTATCTTCCAGATTCTAATATCTAAACTGGTCTTAATGAGAAAAAGGCCTCTCATTTAGCTAGCCAGGGCTTAAACTGACACCTTGAACTCTGCTTATAAACCAATTTGCACTCAATGCAGACCCGAAAGGTCCTTTCCCAATTCCAGTAAGAGTTTTTCTCCCATAGAAGAGGGTTTCATTTTCACAAATATTTATGGGGGGAAAAATCACTAACATTGTGCTTAAAAATTGGATAATGCCAAGCCCTGGGACAATGGGCTCTCTTTGCTGAGTTTTCTCATTCTTAGCAGAAGGACAGGCAGATTATTTGCAAATGGATTTCTCTCTTCTCTTTCTACGCACGTTTGTGTATTGCAAGCCAGTTCATAATCAAGAAAAAGATATCCCCTTCTCTGCTTGTTTTATGATGCCATCGCTATTCTGCTAGAAAGTTTTGGCTGCTTTGAGCAGCGGAGAGGTGCAAGGTAGCCAAATTTCAGGACCCATAAAAAGTAAAACTGATTCTAGCATATGAAATTTATCATATATATTTTTCTTTTTCTCTGACCTGCCCCCAAGAACAGGTAAGGGATCTGATTTGATCTGACTCTTTCTCTTAGCCTCAAGCTGACTCCAGTTCTCTGGAGCTTATCTGTAAATGCATTTTCTTCTTCTCTGTGAAATGCTTCAATGGGTCTTGCTAATTTAAAAAGTAATGTGAACTGTTATACTTGGGAATCCAGGAAATAATAGTAAGAATAACAACCACATGGTCTGTGTAATAATCTTGTGGGGACAAGATTTGCTGCATGATATAATGTATTTTGTTGGGGTGCTCGTGCAGCCTTTGCCCCCAGCACTGCCTTTTGCACAGCGCAGCCAAATTGTGTGCAAGGTATTTCTTTAATCCCACGAAGGCAGCTAAGGGAGTGTCTGAAAAACAGTATCTCAGCCGTACAACCATCCAAAAATGGAAGGTTAGACAGTTTGACTCTTCCCAGAAGCCCTTGAACAATGCAATTATCCACGAAGGAAATTTCAAATTATTTTCATTAGACTTCTGTTTTTCCAATCTAAGCAAAGTGATTAATTAGGGATTAAAATATTTACACTGCACATGCTTCCTTGGCACAGCACTAGAATATTTAAGTGTTCTTCTGAAGGGTCTTCTGTTTGGAAAATAAGCCATTAATTTCCATGAAGGGAGGAGTGAGGGAAATTACATGTGGATAGTATATAAAGCAACTTTGCAATGTAGAATAAGCCATTGGAGATATTACAAAAGGGTTGCTGGTAAAATCAGCGATCCTGCAGGATCCTTCTCTGAAAAAACATTCCCAGTCTGATATGGTGCCTTGGAGATGTGTTTTGTATTGGAGGTTAAAGCCCTCTGCATGAGCATGAGAGCATTCCTGGAGATCAAGAATATAACTGGAGCAAAAACGAGTGACAAAAAGCCTTAAAACTGTAGGTCATAGGAGATTCATTTGTACTTGTAGGGATAGCTCCAGGTACAGCCTACTAGGACAGTCAAAACAGAAAGCAGCCAGTCCACGCTTGGCTTGGAAGAAAGGCAGAGGTAGTGACCTCAAAGTGGTAAAATCTTAGATAAGGAGGAGAGTAATACAGTAGAATTCTCAAGTTCTGTCTATATCTTAATGCCCCCTTGTGGTCATAAGGTTATGAGGCAAAGAAAAATCTGAACTGTTGGTTTTGTACCTTCAACATTTTGAATTATAACTGTAAAATGGGGAACTCTGGGGTGGATGCATGTACGATTAACATGTCTAGCAAATATGGAAAGCATAAAGTTGGAGAAGGTTGCACTGTCACATTTAATTATCTTTTAATGGATCTACTATCTAGTTTCTTCTTGATGTAATTTTTTGTTGCATTTTAATAGATTTAGATTAGATTAGATTAGATTTATTGAATTTATATGCCGCCCTTCTCCCTAAGGACTCAGGGTGGCTCAAAACAAAAAAATTAAGAAACATGGAATACAAAATTTAAAAAAGAATTAAACAATAAATGTAATAGATACACGACAATTTAACTCAATAAAAGGCAAATTTAAAAAACATAGTCCAGACCCTCTTGTTGGAATAACCAAGTCTTCAGGTCACGGCGGAAAGACCGAAGGTCAGGGGCTGTCCGCAGCTCCAGAGGCAGTTCATTCCAGAGGGTCGGCGCGCCCACAGAGAAGGCTCTCCCCCTGGGGGTCGCCAGATGGCATTGCCTGGCCGATGGCACCCTGAGGAGGCCGACTCTGTGGGAGTGAACTGGGCAATGGGAGGTTGATAATGGCAGCAGGTGATCTCGCAAGTACCCCAAGCCTAAGCCATATAGGGCTTTAAAGGTTATTACCAGCACCTTGAATGGCACTTGGAGGGTAACTGGAAGCCAATGCAGCTCGCGGAGGAGTGGTGTAACATGGGAGTATCGAGATACTCCCATAAGCACCCGCATGGCTGCATTTTGCACCAGCTGAAGCCTCCAGGTGCACTTCAAGGGCAGCCCCATGTAAAGAGCATTGCAGATGCCATTTTAAATAATTATTTGCTGCAGAATTTGCCAACGTTAGGACCATTTTACATGTTGTTCTTAGTGGTATAGTGGTACTACTGTCCTTGATAAAATGGAGACATGATTTCAATTAAGACTTGGTTCGGGAAGCATTGAAATGTATCTTCCATGATGTGATGCCTTTTAGATGTATAAGAGCTCTGAAGACAGTGGCTGGTCTGTGACTTCCTAGACAGATGGCTATCATTGATTGAGCAGACAGGCCATGGTCAGAAAGTCCTTTACCCAGCATCAACCAGTGTACAAATTGCAGCTGTAGTTGTCCCAGTAACTCATATAAGATACTAAGAGCCACTACTAAGGTGGTGAAATGTTTAGAATTCAGTATTGCAAGCTAACTCTGCATTCCACTACCAGGAGTTCAATCCTGACTGGTTCAAGGCTGACTCAACTTTCGATCCTTCCGAGGTCAGTAAAATGAGGACCCAGATTGTTGGGGGCAATTTGCTGACTCTGTAAACTACTTAGAGAGGGCTGTAAAGCACTGTGAAGCAGTATAAAAGTCTAAGTGCTGTTCCTATTGCTACTCAACTTGACTATTAAAACATGGTTTACATGGGGCTATCTCTGAAGTCTACTCAGAAAATGCAGATGATAACAATATGTAGTTGCCTGTTTGTTATCTGGAAGTGTCTGATGGGAGCACATAACACCTGTGCTTTGGGGCGTAAAATGGTTTCCCAAAGGCTTCTATATAATCCAAAGTGCTGAGTTTTGACCCCGTATAGCAGGGGTGTCAAACTCAATTTCATTGAGGGCCGCATCAGCATTGCAGTTGCCCTCAGGGGGCCGGGTGGGTGTGGCCTGGGTGGGCGTGGCCTACTGGGTGGCCATGGCTAAAGTGCATATGGCCTACTGGGTGGGCATGGCCAGCTCTACATCATTCGCATCAAGGGTGCCTATGGGGGCCTGGGCAGGAGTGGGACAGATCTGAGGGTCTCTGGCAGGAGGAGGGTCTCTGGGCCAGGGCCAAGGCAGTGGGGGCCATTCCCTCACTGTTTCCAGGATGGCTTCGCGGACCGTATGAAACCACTTCATGGGCCGGATCTGGCCCCTGGGCCTTGTGTTTGACACGTCTGCCGTATAGCTTGGCACCTAGATAACTTCAGAACCAGCTTCTCCAACCAAAATGTACCTGATCAACCAGCTTATTCCAGGAAAAGCTATTAGTGGTTCCCTAATTCCATTAAATGAGGCTTGAGGCCCTATTTTTCAGTAGTAGCCTATGCCCTTAGGAACTCTCTCCCAGTTGAAATTAGACTTGCCTCCACACTGATTTTATTTTGAAAGATGCTGAAGAATAAGCTCTTCCACTGAGCTTTTGTGCATTGGCTGAGGCCATCTCAATTAAAATATACTGCTGGATTTTGCCTTTTGCACCATGACATGATTTCTACATTTATTTTAATGTTTGTTTCTTGATTTATGATTGCCATTTTATTGTCATTGCTATTTACCACAGAGTTTTTCTACATAAACAATAGCATTGCTTTCCAGGAGTCTTATGGGGTTTGGCAGCATAGACGCATTAGTGCTTAGTGGCTTAGTGCATGCCTGTTAACTGCCTCTTGAGCTTTTGGAGGTAAGACTACAACATCAGATTAAGATCCTTCTACATGTGTCTTTAAAAATGTGGCATGCTGTTCCATCGGTGTTTTTCCTTTCCTAAAAATGACATGCCAGATTCTAAACCCAGATAAACATTTCAGTATGCAGCGAGGAGATATTTAATCCTTCCTTCCTCAGCTGTGATACACTCTCCAGATGAGCCCCAAAGGGATGTGTTTCAATATCTCTAAGAGCATGCTTCAAGACTTCTTCTAGTACTACTGTAGATGATTTAGCACATCCTTTACAAAATAACAAGCTGTTGTATTTATAAACTGCTGTTGGAGTATACTACATTAGATATTTAAGATCATAGAGAGACACTAAAAAGGAAGTATGTAAAAGTCAGTGGACTATTGCATTCTGAGATCTTATGCATTACCATTCTATGGATTTAAAATTATAATTTATTCAACAAATATTCTGTGGATGCTCCAATGCAGCATCAGTTCATGTGACATTGTTGAATGCTAAACCAGCTCTCTTCACTCCAGCCATTACTTTGAATGTAAATTTTGTTCTGGAAGACTCACTGGATTGACAAAAAAAACAACCAAATAAAATAGCTAAAGCATGGATCTCTCCAGTGGCAATATATAGCTGTGGCAGCTGGACATTAAGAATGTCATGGTAAGTGGCAATGACCTTTGAAAGCAGAGGGGAGAATCACAGACCAGACGGAGGTCAGCTAACAGGCATCTGAATCCACAGGAGGAATGGGGGACATAGTAAACACCTCAGAAATGACCCTCCCTAGTTTTTAGATTGTGACGGTAAGGAGGAAAAGCTCTACTTTCAGACCTGCAAGATTGATATCTGCCTTGTGAGATAGGTAGTCCAGACAAGAAGCCCCCTCAGACATATTAGCTCTAACTTTATGGTAAGGTTACCTTAACAGAATCTTGCAAGTCTGAATGGACATCTCCGAAGAGGGTCCCTTCTGAGATATTTGCCATGCCCCCATTCCTTCTGCAGTCTCAGAGGCCATTTGTCTGACTTGTCTTGTCTGCAGCTCTTCTTCCTGCCTCTCAAGGTCATGCCCATATACCATTACAAAGAATAACCATGACAAATGAGACACTTGCCTTTGAACTGCAGCTTTGGAAACAGCACTAAAGAATGTTATGGACTGCAAGTAACAGCCGCAAGATTATGAATGAAAAGCCAAATTTTCTTTCGAGGTGACAATCAGCAACCAGAAACTGACATAGCTTAAGCATGTGCTGTGAGCAGAGAATGGACTGGGGAAAATTATATTTGATAAGATGTGGATATATTTGATAGAAGACAGGGAAAACAAAGGTTGAAAAAAATGCAAGAGATCCCTGGAATATCCTTGAAAGGTACAGATTCTTACTGGGGCCAAGCCATAATAGGAAATACTTATCTATATAATCACCAGGAGCTGGATTTGATTTGATGGCACTTAGTTATGTACTTTTGAATTGTATATCAGGGGTTTGGAAACTTACGAGAGAACAGTGTTTTTATGATGTCCCATATCGATATCAGGAAAGAAGAATACATACTGTGCTATCTTCTCACTTATTTAATGGCCTGAAGAATGCCTTTCTATATTTGAACAAGTTTATCACTGAGAGTCCCTGTTGATGGATAATTTTGAAATTTTTGGTGCTCTCTGAGCTTGGTTGTTTCCTTGCAGACATGTCATTACCCAAGCTAGCAAAGGTAACATCATTAGTACACTGATGATGGTACCTAGGTTGGATAATGATACGTCTGCAAGAAAAACAACTGCGCTCAGAGAGCAACAAGGACCCCTCATTTCAACCCTGAGCTACAAATATTTTCCTCTATCAGTATTTTGAAATTTGGAATGCAAATGCTAATTTCCTGAATCTGCTAACCACTGCTTTTCATTGCAATCAATGTGTTTTGTCACTTTTTATTTCTCTCTCTTTTTTCTTTGTGTAAATTCCATTTAAAAGGGAAGGGAAAGAATTACAGCTGATAAAAGGAAGAATTTAATATCTCAAACTTATGGATTGTGTTCCTAATCTAGAAAATGAGGCTGCATTTATTTGTCAGGAAAGGAAAAGCAAGCATAATGTTAAATGTATTTCGTGCATGTTTCAAATTGTTCCCCTTTGATTTCACATGGGGTATGATGGAGATGGGATGAGCTGATACCTTCAGTCAATCCTCAGTCATGAAAGTAGATTTGAAAACACCATCAAATACGTTTTTTAAGAGTAAAGTTGCTAGGAAATAGGAAATTATATGAAGTAGGGAAAAATGTTTCAGGAACTTAATTTCGACACAGTAATAATCCCTTTTCTGGTTTTATTTTGCAGCTTGAGTCATTGAATGAGACTTGCACGTGCATAATTTTTTCTCCAGCAATTTATACATGCATAAAATTGCTTAAACATGTAAAATACACATGAGTAAAATCCTATTTAGTTTTAATGGACATTCTCTTTTAACTGACATCTTTTCCTCCCATTATTTCATTAATTTTGGTTTTACATGCCAAAATTAATAATAAAATAATGTAATAATTACAAATATGAAAAACAACAACAATGGGATAACAAAAGCCATCATTTCACCCATCTGGAAGGCTCATTTAAAGAACAACATCTGAAGGATAAACATCTTCTATTTTAAGTTATGGCTCTGAATTTGCTTGCTCAGCTCACTTGAAAGGGCAATGAAATGAATGAAATTTCACATGGCCTTCTTTGAGTGACCTTTCCTTAAAAGTTGCCTGGTTACAGAAATTTTAGACTAGATGGCCCTTGCTTGACAATAACAAGAGAATTTTCTTATTGTTCAAAAATATGATTAAACAAACAAACAAACCGGGGGTGGGTGGGGGTTTCTATGACTTTGATGTTTAGGATTTGCTTCACATCTTCTTCCATCCAGGGGCATCCACGGGGGGAAGTCTAAAAAATCAGGATGGCCGCTACAGTCATGCAACTGAAGGCCACCTCATTTTTTATTTTTATTTTTATTTTTACTGCCTATGAGACATCAAGGGATGGAGCTTCATTCCTGCATATGTGACACCTTCTTGCCTTTTTCTCCCCCTGCTTGTAGTCATCCCTGCTCCCATCTGTTTTGCTGCATCCAAAGCAATGAAATAAGTCACTTAAAATGCTATTGTAAACATGCTCCAAAAGCATATTAAGGTATAGGATTTTTTTTAAAAAAAACGGAATCATACTCAAATGCAGTTAACTTTTTCATCCCATCAGGGCTCCAGGAAACTTCAGGTATCTTCTGTCATTTCATGGGGAGCTGAGCACAGGGACAGCCATATGTTGCTGCAACTTTCCCCAAGATGAAAAAGGAGAGGCATAACAGGATTTGCATTCCTTTCCCCAGAACGTGACCGCTGCAAGCAATCATTTTTCAGGGTTTATTTATCACCAATATTATCAAAGGCCTGGGCCCATTTGCTAGCTAGGACCTCTTCCCTCCAGGGGACAGGAGTCACCAGTCGCATTCTCATGTTACTTAATCATTTTAGTCCAAACTGCTGGCTGATGATCGTGTTTATCACTTAGTTACATTTGAGCCTTGTGCCTGGTGTGCACATGCACTCCCTTTCTCTGTTTTGGTCCAGTTATTATACAGAAAGATTAAGGCAAACCTACCCATTGGTTTGCTTCCATGTTTTTAACTGTATTAAAAGGGGGGGGAGAACATTGTCCTATTTCAGGCAGTTCTTCCTAAATTTCCTAAGAGAACAGTCTGGTGCTCTTCTATATAGAACTCCAGTCTTAGAATTGCCAAAGAATCCAACATCTTTATGCAGCAATAAGACAAAAGTGAGGGCAGAGTTATGTTCATTCCTTAGATGTTTTTAACCCTAACATTGTGAACATTTGGGGGGGGAGGCAAGGCAGAATGACCTTGTTTAAATAAACAGTAGATAAACAATAAAGGAAAAGGTTCCCCTGTATATGCGTGCTAGTTGTTTCCAACTCTAGGGGCCCGTGCTCATCTCCGTTTCAAAGCCAAAGAGCCAGTGCTTGTCCGAGGATGTCTCCGTGGTCATGTGGCCGGCATGACTAGATGCCAAAGGCGCAAGGAACGCTGTTACCTTCCCACCGGAGTGGTCCCTATTTTTCTACTTGCATTTTTACGTGCTTTTGAACTGCTAGGTTGGCAGAGGCTGGGATGAGTAACAGGCGCTCACTCTGTTACGTGGCACTTGGGATTCGTCCCGCCAAACTGCTGATCTTCTGATTGACAAGCTCAGCGTCCTAACCCACTGAGCCACTGCGTCCCTAGATAAACAATAGGCTTGGTTTAACTACTCCCCAAGTCTGAGGACATGAAACCAAGACAGCAGATCCAAATAACCTCCAACACATCTTTCCAAGATACTGGATTCATAGATTCATTGATATTTCCATCAATTGCCTTTATTATATACAGTCCCAAGTTCATCTGACTCACTGACAGACTCACAGCCTTTAGAGGCACTGGACTCTTGTGAGCCCCCCTTGCTTTCTGCCTGGGTTTTCCAGATAGGTGCAGCTAGAGAAAACAGAACACAACCCTTAGTCAACAGCTGGGAAATCATTTGGGCTATACACACACGAACACACACATACAACTTTCAATGGACAATAATTCCTTGGAGCTACATGGAGTCTCAGTGAATTTAAACTACTGTAATAGCAAATATCAATGGAGATGCTCAGTCATCCAGGTCATGGTTGTCCCAAAGGTGCTTTTTCAAGAGGCAATTGGACTTTCTTGTTTTTCTTTGAAGAAAAACATTCCCTTCTCTTCCCTTCCCCACCATCCAGTCAGGGCTGAAGAAGCTTCTTGGATGAGAAGTAAAAAGTCTTCAAAGGAAAACAAGAAAGTCTAGTTGCCTCTTGAAAAAGCACCTTTGGGACTACTGTAATGGTTACAATGTACATTTGTTCTTTTTCACTTACTGTCTCACACACCCACTCATCCACACCTAGCCACATCTTTCTCAACTAGGCTGCCGGGCACTAGCAGGTCAGAAGCTGCCAAATCTGGATCCAAAAATGACTCAAGAGGTGGGTGTGCTTCTGGATTCCTTATATCCCTAAAGTTCTTGCTTTGTTGATTCACAAGGCTGGCAACTACTCTTTTTTTTCTTATTGTATAAAACTTGTAGCTATGATGGGATTGTTATTTTTTTTTCCCCTTGTGCTCAGGCCCAACTTCCTTTGTCTTCTTCAGGTGACATTTTTTCCTTTGTTTCATTCACAACTTCTTTCCTTCTTATCTACCTCCCCCAAAGGATCTTTTAGACAAGATCCCTGGCTTATTGTCCTCTCCTGTTGACCTGATTGGTTCAGTTTTAGGTTATGGCAGCTTCATGCTTACATGTTCGGTTCATTATGGCAGCTTCAGTCTAGTCACACATATTTACAGGATTTAATTAACATCATTGTAGTAAAACTACCCTGATATCAAAAATAACAGGCACGCAGCATGTTCAGAGTCCCAAAGATGCTTTTTCAAAAGGCAACTGGACTTTGTTTTTCCTTGAAGATGTTTTGCTTCTCATCCAAGAAGCTTCTTCAGTTCTGAAGAAATCAGAGATAAAGCAAAATCATCTTCCAGGAGTGGGATGGAAGTTGGGAGTCAAAAAATCAAATGTCAATCACAACCGAAGCCCTGCCTCTTTTATACATGTCTTGATGTCACATGTACATAGAAAGAGATGGATCTTTGATGACACAATTGCAACCTTCATCTTAACTTTTTTTCATTCTTCCCATGGCTGCTACCTTGACACAATGTCAGTGGCAAAGATTTTTAATGATCAGTTGATCAAAGGCATAAACCACCCATCTCACTGTATAAGTGAATCTGATCGGCTTAGATAACCATGGCTTTTATACCTTCTTCTTGACTCACCTCTTCCAGAAAAATTATTGGATTGTTCCTTTTTAATAATGCTATAGCCACAGGCTGAGGAAAAAAGAAGTTGCTTGGCCAGATTTGAAAAAATTGGGATTTTTTTTCACATGAAAAACTATTCTTAATCAACATCTGAATAAACTATTCTGCCATAAATTGCAACCAATATAATTAGCATTATCTAAATTAGTTATCATGCAGCCTACTTTCTTTCTGGGGGCAAAAAATGTGCAGGTTTCATTTTGATGTTAAAGGTGTAGCTATAGGGCTTGATCAGTACTATATGCTTGGGTACATTTAGTAGATAATATTTTTAATCCTAATTAAAAAGAAAACCTTTTCTCTCCCATAGATGTTAAGATTCATGAACAACTTCATTTTCCTTTGGAAATCAACTTATTTCCATATATCTATACTTCCCCTATCTTTGGAAGTAGCAATTTTAAATTTCAGTTTGCATACTGTATAAACAGAGGGACAGATCTGTATTATGCTGTGACTGCATTACATTTTTTCATATTTAATTTTTCAGTAAATTTGAATAATGTTTTTATTGCAATAAAGTTCACTTCCTACAAGCATTCAAAAATAACATTCACATCTATTAAATTTCAGCCCTTACCATTTCTAAGATGAAAACAATCCAAATGCATTAAGAGATCACATTCAAATTCACTCTGGCTGCTTTAAAGCTCAATGTGAAGAGAAAGATATTAGCTCTAAAAATAACTTGGCATCTCTTTTATATAATGCTCAATTGAATGGAACTGTGTCTGAGAAAGAAGCAGACAGCAAGGACTTGCTTGCTCCTTCCAGTATTGGAATTAGAATTAGAATAGAATAGAGCTGGAAGGGACCTTGGAGGTCTTCTAGTCCAGCCCCTCGCAGAAGAACCTATAGTACCATTTCAGACAAGTGACTGTCCAGCCTCTTCTTAAAAATCTGCAGTGATGGAGCACCCATGATTTCTGGAGGCAAGCTGTTCCACTGGTTAATTGTCCTCACTGTTGGGAACTTTCTCCTTAATTCCAGGTTGCTTCTCTCTTTGATCAGTTTCCAACCATTGTTTCTTGTCTTGCCCTCTGGTCCTTTGGAGAATAATTTGACCCCCTTTTCTTTGTGACAGCGTCTCAAATATTGGAATATTGCTACCATGTCACCCCTATTTCTTCTTTTCTTTAGACTAGCCAAACCCAAGTCCTGCAGCCATTCTTCATATATTTTAGTCTCCAGGCCTTTAATCATTTTAGTTGCTCTTCTCTGAACTTTTTCCAAAGTCTCAACATTTTTTTTTGTAGTATGGTAACCAAAATTGGTTGCGGTATTCCAGGTGTGGTCTTACTAGGGTTTTATAAAGCGGTACTAATATTTTGTGTGATCTTGATTCTATTCCTCTGTTTATACAACCCACGATTGTATTAGCTGTTTTGGCTGCTGCTGCATACTGCTGGCTCATAGTCAAGTGATCATCCTTTAGACTCCAAGGTCCCTCTCACAGTTACTGTTTTTGAGCCAGGTCTTGCCTAATCTGTACTTATATCTTTGATTTTTCCTGCTTAAATGTAAATCTTTGCTTTTCTACACATTGAAACTCATTTTGTTGGATAGGGCCCATTGTTCAAGTTTGTCAAGATCTTTTTGGATCCTGAGCTTGTCTTCTGGGGTGTTGGCTATTCCTGCCGGTTTAGTGTCATCTGCAAATTTGATGAGTTCCCCATCTATTCCCTTATCTAAATCATTGATGAAGATATTGAAGAGTACTGGGCCTAAGTCGAAGCTTTGTGGTATCCCACTCCTTACTTCTCTCCATGTGGATATAGTACCATTGAGGACTACTCATTGAGTATGGTTTGTCAGCCAGCTACAAATCCATCTGGGGGTGATGTTGCCTATCCCACCTTTTACTAGCTTACTAAGCAGCAGGCTGTAGTCTACTTTGTCAACTGCCTTACTGAAATCCAAGTATACGATGTCCACAGCATTTTGCTGGTCTACTAATTTAGTCACTTTATCAAAGAATGAAATAAGATTGATTTGGCATGATCTGTTTTTAACAAACCCACATTGGATACTAGTTATAACTTTGTTTGCTTCTAGTTGTTCGCAGATCTGTCTTTTGATTATTTTTCCCAGGATCTTCCCAGATATTGATGTTAGATGGATTGGTCTGTAGTTTTCTGGGTCTGTTTTTTTTTTCTCATGGGGACCATATCAGCCCTTTTCCAATCCTCAGGTACTTCCCCAGTGCTTCAGGATTTTTGAAAGATATGGTGCAATGGTTCTGAGATAACATTTGCCAGCTCCTTCAGAACTCTAGGATGTAATCTCTTGGATCCCGGTGATTTATACGCTCTGGGGTGGGGTTCTCCCCTCCATTCTCCATTCCAGAGGCATTGGAAACATCTTTCCAGGATGGAAGAAAACGAAAATAGCAGCCCCATGAAGACATGGTGTCACCTGGCCTTCTGTAGAGGGATCACAGATAAAGTATACACCAGCAGTTAGCAATACATGGATTAAGCCTAAGGCAAAGAGAAGGTTTTGGAAAGAAACTGAAAGTAACCCAACCTTAATTTTCTTTGATATAAGAGAGAGGGAAGGGAAAGTGTTGCCAGGTTTTTCAAGACTGGTGTCAATCGTTTAAGGTAGGGCACGACAGGAAAGAGATTGCACAAGAAATACTGGAACGCTACTGCATTGTATCTGACTGTCTTTTATCAGAGAGTCAAAGTAGGTTGACTTTTCTCCTACATTATTAACTACTAGAAGTCAGAGATAGCAAGTGAAGGATTCCTTCTGGTTTCTTTTGTTGCTTTTTGCTCTGTTTCCTGATACTCTTAGACTCATCCCTTAAGCTTATTTCCTTCAGGAAGATTCAAATTGTTCTTCTCTTTCTTTCTTTCTTTTTTGTATCTTGAGGACAGAAGAGATGCAAGATTTATATCGTAGTATGTAATTTCTTCAGTGAAAAATACTTTTCTCTTTGGACCTTAAGCATTTGTCTCAACCCTTGGTTCTATGCCTCCTTATCCTTGTGTGTGTGTGTGTGTGTGTGTGGTGTACCATTGCCTGCTGGCCAAGGTTGAGAAGTAGTCACTGGCTCAAGGTCACCCAGCTGGATTCATGCCTAAGGCAAGAGTAGAACTCACTGTCTCCTGGTTTCTAGCCCATTATCTTAACCACTACCCCCATCTCTCAATCATGCTGTTACTCCTGCTAAATACAGATCCTGGTGAAGGAACTAGGATTATCCTAGAACAGGGGTCTCCAAACTTGGCCCTTTTATGACTTGTGGACTTCAACTCCCAGAATTCCTCAGCCAGCATGGCTGGTTGAAGAATTCTGGGAGTTGAAGTCCACAAGTCATAAAAGGGCCAAGTTTGAAGACCCCTGTCCTAGAATTTTCCCTAGATTAAGAAGCATCTTTGAGCAGCCTAAATTCCAGGGGACAGGAAGACTCTGATTCAGACCAATGGTTTGTTTCATCGGAGATGAGATGATCAATCATTGTTCCTTATTAAACCAGGATCCTGTCACAGACCTGAATCTCAAACCTCTGATCCATATCCTCTGACAAAGTCAGAGAACTCGAATCTTCGGGGGGGGAGAACTACTACATTTAACAAGTGTGGAAAATATATGTAGACATGCCCTGTTCTCCATTCTTATTGCACCATTTTTTGTCTTGATTTGCCGATTGTCTGAAGCAGCTGACTGCTTTACTGCATGACTGATGTTGCTCTTCTAGCTCATATCTGCTGGGGTGAGTTTGCTTGGCTCAGCTCTATGATACAGCAGGTAGGGAAAGCAATAGAGGAAAGAACCAGTGAAATGAAAACTGGGGGACTAACCAAATGCAGAACCCTTTTCTGATGAAAGATTAACGTTCCCATTAAAAATGGCTTTTGAAGGCCGAGTATATTATTATTATTTATTATTAAATTTTTATACCGCCCTTCTCCCGAAGGACTCAGGGCGGTGTACAGGGCAATAAATATAAAAACGATGTACAAAAGTTAAAAAACAATTAAATATTATGCCCGAATATAAACAATAATTAAAAACCATGTTAAAACCCCAACCCTTAACCCATCAAACCAGGCCGGATTGCTCGAATAAATAAGTTTTTAGATCCCGCCGGAAGGACCGAAGGTCGGGGACCATCCGGAGCTCGGCCGGCAAGTGGTTCCACAGGTCTGGCACGCCCACAGAGAACGCCCTCCCCCTAGGGGCCACCAATCGACATTCTTTGATCGGAGGCACCCTGAGGAGGCCCTCTCTGTGGGAGCGCACTGGACGGAGGGAAGTTGACGCCGGCCGCAGGTGTTGCCGTAGGTAATCCGGACCCATGCCATGTAGGGCTTTGTAAGTCATTACCAACACCTTGAATCTCACCAGTAACATATAGTAACATTACTGGAGAAAAAACATTTTGATTCCTCTTTTTTTGCAATTTTCGGGGCATGGGGAGTTAAGATACAAATTAATTCTTTACAAAAACTTAAGCTGCCAAATAATCTTGAAGAAAGCTGAACAATCTAACCACTGAAATTTGGCAGAGGTGGCATCAAATTTCAGCAACGCAGTCTTAACGTGCTGGGGCCAACCTATAACCTGCAGGATTAATTTAGCAACAGAGGAATCAGTAGATATCCATCCTGGCTATGCTATTACTATTTTTCTCTCTGTCCTATTTCAGTTAATAACTGAGTAACATTCTGAATTATTTTGACTAGTGACTCTTACTCTGTTCAGATTGGCTTATTTTTCTCCCTTTACAGATGAAGAAATGGAAAGGAACAAATTGAAATAAGAGCTTGCTGGCCCCAAAGAAAGAATGCATCTATTATGAAATAAAATCTCTTTTAGTAGCTATTAGGCTGCATTAGAAAAAGTCACTGGCTTCTGCCTTACAGTTATATTGCAAAAGCCAACTGTATAATGGCTGTGCCTGAGTGCACGGCAGTGACAGTCAACATTGTTCTTCCCAAGCCAGGGCTCGTTATTCTGTACAAAACTCGTGCATTTTGTGAGAGATCAAAAGATTTACATATCCTATGGAGTGCTTTAGGGAATGACTTGCTGTGCACTTTAAATGCACAGTGTTCCACAGCCATTTCAATTCAGATTTCATTTCTCCCCCCGAGAGCGAGGTGGGGGTAGGGAGACAAAACTGACTTCTGTGTTTTATTTCCTAGGCCACACAGTAAAATGTTCTCCTCCTTTGGTGGAAAAAGCAATTATACCTTTTAATTCTGAAGCATTTACTTTTTAGCCAAGTAGGGAAGAATGTATACACATATGCATCAGACATAAAGATTTTTGAATGTTCATACCCATGCAAATATGCATACATGCATAGACCACATGAAAGCAATCACTGAATGCAGGCTAAAGTTAAACATCATCTGCAGCAAAGACAGGCGAATGCTGAATATTGAGTAAAGCAACAAGCAAAATAAAACAATGAAAAAAAATTAGCACAGTAAATCTTTCTAGATTTCTGTAAAGAAAATCATTTTTAAAATTTTTTATTTATCCTAAATCCTAGAATTCCTCAAACTATTTCATAAAGGGGGAAAGCGTTAGTTCCTTGGTAAAACACCTGCTTTCAAATGCAGTTTCCCATGTAAATTGCAATAGCACTTAGGCTTATATACCATTTCATAGTGCTGTACAGCCCTCTCTAAGTGGTTTGCAGAATCTGCATATTGCCCACAATCTAGATCTTCATTTTACCAACCTCAGAAGGATGGAAGGCTGAGTCAACCTTGAGCCAGTGAGAATCAAACTGCTGGCAGTTGGCAGAGTTAGCCTGCAATACTGCATTCTAACCACTTTGCCACCACGGCTCTTACTCCCCCCCCCAGTAAAATTGGGGAAAAAACCGTGAAGAATATTGCATCAACAATATTGTGCTATGTGGATTAAGAATAGCTCCAGTGGTGTCTGTAGGGTGTGGTCAAAAAAGTCAAGATGGCAGCCATGTTATCTTTTAGTTGTGCAATACACATAAAAACAGAGTTTCAATCACAGCATTCTGGCCTCTGTCTTGACTTTTTCAACCCTCCCCTGTAGTCGTCCTTTTTCTTACTGGAAGCTGCGACTACTAAAGAAATCTAGACAGAAGAGGCTGGCGCTAATGTGGAGGAATGAAATAATTGTATAAAAAATACAGATTGCCAGGAAACTTCAAAGAAGCCATACAAAGCCTTCTAAAGGACATGATGCTTTAATGCTATAACACTGCACTAAATTCATTCATAATTCCCTTATTCTTCATATCTATCCTTGAATATTACTGAGGAATGTCATTTTTTTGGTGAGAACTCCAGCGATATAATAAATTATAACATATTAAAATATAATAATAAAATACAATAATAGATTTTATGTTGGGCAGGATGTTGGAAATAGAAGATCTCCAAGGTCCCTTCCAGTCCTCTGATTCTATGTTCTAATATATTAAAAACAAAAAGAGGTCCTTAACTCTTACGATGAATAGAAAATGATGCAATTGTCTACATTAAAGGTGGTACATATTCAAACATGGATCAAATTTGGATAGATCTTGATATGTTTCAGCATTGGAGAACTGTGGTGGCGCAGTGGTTAGCATGTAGAACTGCAGGCTAACTCACTGCTCACTGCCAGGAGTTCGAGTCTTACCAGCTCAAGGTTGACTCAGCCTTCCATCCTTCCAAGGGCAGTAAAATGAAGACCCAGACTGTTCGGGGCAATATGCTGACCCTGTAAACAGCTTAGAGAGGGCTGTAAACCACTGTGAGGCAGTATATAAGTCAAGTGATATTGCTATTGCTATTACATTTCAGTTGGTTCGATGGGATTTCCAAATTTAGGACCTTACTAAATGCTTTGTAGCAATTTCTCACTGGTTTCCTGGATTGTATTGCTGTTCACATGACACACAAGTAAATGGCTATTTGCAGCACTAGATAAAAATCTTAGAAGAATTATTTTTGTTAGGTATAATTGTAGGAAATTATGAGAAAGAATGTGTATATTTAATGTTACATGTACTAACTGCAGCGAGAATTGTATTTGCTCAACATTGAAAAGATGAAGGATTACCAGCGGAGGAAGAGATAATTAAGAAAATTCTGGACTGTGCAGAAATGGACAGACTTACATTGAAAATGAAAGAGAAAGAAGATTCAGAATACTTTAGAACATGGGATACATTTTATCAATGGCTAGAAAAACGAGGTAGAGAGATAGGAGTTTAACATGTATTAGTAAGCTAAATATTGGAACTCAGAAAACATGTTGCTGATAAAATATTAAGGATTTGTGATTATAAAAAAATTAATAAAATATTGTTTAAAAAAATCTTAGAAGGGATATCAATAGTTCCCATTCAGAGATGAGACAGAGATCATATTTCAGGGAAAAGCTGTGATATTACACCAACTTGTCACTGCCCCTTTATTTGATTCCAAGCCTGATGAGCATTGCCTGATCTGACATCAGATTCACACCTGAGCACAAAACCTTTTCACACAGAAAGGCTTAGGTGACATTGTTGATCAACAGGGATCATTCAGAGACTCATGTTGCTTTCGGTGTTGATCTAAAGTCATAACTGATAGTGCTCTGTTAAAAAAAACCAGGCAGCAGGTAGTTGAAAAGACTCTGGCTAACCACTATGGATGGTTCCAGGCAACAATCCAATCAAGTAGGCTAAGGAAGGTTTTGAAAAACATACTGACACACTCCTCACACACCCAGATGCAGCTATTTTCTGTTAATGTAACTTTACAGTAAAGTTGGGGGGTGGGGTTTAGATACATGACAGATAGATGATAGATAGATAGATAGATAGATAGATAGATAGATAGATAGATAGATAGATAGATAGATAGATAGATACTCAGTGTTTGTGCTTATCTGGACTACTTCAAAGAACTAACATCAATTTTGCAAGTCTGAAAGTATTTCATCCCTCCTTTGCTTTTACTTTTCAAAAAAACTCAGGAAGGTCCCTTCTGAATCATTTCCCACACTCCTCTATTTCTGTAACGTGAAATGGCTTGGGTCCGGATTATTTATTTATTTATTTTTATTTTAATCCCATTTGTATCCCGCCCTTCTCCGAAGACTCAGGGCGGCTTACAATCTAAGCACAAATCTAAGGGAACACCTGCTGCTGGCATCAACTTCCCATCGTCCTGTGCACTCCCACAGGGAGGGCCTTCTCAGGGTACCGCCGGTTAAGGAATGCCAGCGGGTTATTCCCAGGGGAAGGGCGTTCTCTGTGGGCGCGCCGGCCCTATGGAACCAACTGCCCATGGAACTCAGGACTGCCCCCGACCTTCACTCATTTCGCCGGGACTTGAAAACCTGGTTCTTTGAGCTGTTTGGCCCAGACTGAGGGGTTTTAATTTAATTTAATTTAATTTAATTTAATTGGGTTTTAGTTTAACTTCAGGGACTGTAATTTAATTAATAGTTTTAACTGATTTTAATCTTGTATGCTATGTATTTTAATTTTCCCTGTAAACCGCCCTGAGTCCTACGGGAATAGGGTGGTATATAAATTTAAATAATAAATAATAAATAAAATAAATAAATACCATTTATAAGATGGTTATCCTAGTCTGCATCTGTTCCTTTCATCTCCCAAGATCATGCCCACAGACCATTACAGGCAAAAGAATGTCAAAACTGCTATCATGCTCACAAATTACAAAATAATGGCCATAATGTATTGGGTACACCAATTCCAGCTGAATATCGGGAAACACTAAGATACAATAAGAGCAGTTTGACTAGAACTGGTGAGTAAAGATGCAGCGGAGTCCCTACTGCTGGAGGTTTTCTAACAGAGGCTAGACAGTCATCCGCCTTGGATGCTTCAATTTAGCCTCTTGTGCCAAGCAGAGGGCTAGACTTGATTATCTCCATGACTCTCGCTAACTCTGTGATTCTATGAAGGTGAACTGGAAGAAATATTCTGCCTCTGGCTAAAAATCCTTTTCCTGTTTACATAGAAGGAGAAGCATGAAGAGAGAAGAAACCCAAATAGAAAGCAATGGCAAAAGGAATCCCTCTTTAATGAGGCATAACTCTGTTATGATTAAGGCTTATTCTGTCTAAATATTGATTCTCATAATACTTTCTGAGGACAAGCACCAAGCAGCAGAACCCAGCCGTTCACCCACAAGGATGGAAAGAGAGCAACAGAAATCCTTGCTCCTTCACTGCTTTGATGCCTTGTTGTTGTTGTTTTTTTTAAAAAAAAATGCAGTTGAGGCTGTCATCAAAGCCTTTCTCTGTTTTTTCAGGACCTTGCTTACTTGGACTGTCAAATACTAAACCTCCTAAAGGACTCGGCTGCGTCTTTTCTCTCTGGATTTCAACCAGTGGACAGAGCAAAAACAAGAAGAGGGAGGCTGGCAGTGGGGAGACACAGCTCCAGTGGTGGGGTTCAGCCGGTTCACACCACTTTGGCAGAACTGGTAGCTAATTTTTTGTTGCCCAGGCCCTGAATGTACTTCTGGAAGTGGCATCCACACAGAGAACCAGTTGTTCACATATTTGAATCCTACCACTGCACAGCTCTATTACTTTGCACCAAGATTAAAGTAGCTGCCTTAGTACTGAAAGACAGCTGCTGTTTTCTTGTCCTGAAGCTGCAGAGCAACTGTATGTGGAGTGATAGCAGTGAGAGCAGAACAAGAAAAAGATCCACTGATCATCAGGAAGGTGTATGGAGAGAAGAGAACAGAGAGAAAATATTTTTGAACCAAAGAATATTTGAAACATTAAAAAAAATCACGAAACTTTAGTTCAGGGGCAGACATAGGCTTCCAAGGGACTTTACACATTTCCTTTGATGTGCACCAAGCTCCTCACCACTCTGGCTTTTCTTTATATGACATAAAAATGAATCAGGAAATAGCATACTGCAAAGCAAAGAATGACTCTATATATCAGGGGTCTTCAAACTTGGCCCTTTTATGATTTGTGGACTTCAACTCCCAGAATCTCTCAGCCAGCATGCCTGGCTGAGGAATTCTGAGAGTTGAAGTCCACAAGTCATAAAAGGGCCAAGTTTGAAGACCCCTGATATATATACTACTTATTTTGCAGGAATACCTTTGGTCGAATGGTAGAAATCATGCTGGGACACTAGGTCATCTTCTGGAAAATTCATGTTTTCTTATATGTATGACAGCCATGGCAGCCATTTTGTGTATAGGTAGGCTTCTCATAACTTCCTTGCTAGGTGTCCCCACTATATGCTCTTAAAATCCCCGAAGTAACCTTGAACCCGAGAAAGTTCCCTACACCTTTTCTTATTTCAAATTTGAAGTGATGCCCCTAGAAAATACTATTCCATATACCACATGTCTTGTGTCAGAGGTAGATACTGTGAGTCCCACATTTTGTGACCTCTGAAAGCTCATTCTCAGATTGTGCTACTGAGAAATGCAGAGGATGCAAAAATGCTACCTGAATTAATCCCCTTAAAAAGAATATATAGCAAAAAAAATCCTTATAGTATTCTAATTGTATCAATATCCATCCCTTCTTTTGTAACTAAATTATTTGGGATAAAACCAGACATTTATTTAAGTAAATATATCAAGTGAGAGGGTGATGTCAAGATTTGGCTTGGCTATTTTTTCTTTCAAATATCCCTTAACAAAGCCAAAAAGAACTGAAAAAAATCAGTCTTTTTGGTGATATTGTCACATCACTGTCATACCCAGGGCCCTGGAAGCTAGGGTTTTTAAAAAACTAAATGTTCTCCAACCGCAAAGAGGTTGTTCATTGATGTTCTGCCTACCTAACATTTGGTTTAAAAAAGAACTGCTGTAGCAAGGATGCTGCAGGTCACCTGTCAGCATCTGACCCATTATAGTGAGATGTTTTGATTTTTTCCTTCCTTCCTTCCTTCCTTCCTTCCTTCCTTCCTTCCTTCCTTCCTTCCTTCCCTGAAAAAAACAACTAAAAGGCTAAACAAATTTCAGTGTTTGAAAAAGGAGAAATAATTAAAGGTAAAAAGCAATAAATGGGAAAATAAAAGCAGAATAAAAATAGGGGAGAGAAGGAGAGACAGTGCCCACTTTGAAACTGATCCCTAATAGGGGCTTTGGATGTCACCCAAGCCTCTCTGTTGGACATCCTTTTTTTAGGCATCCAAGCAAGCTTGAAAAATGGATACAGCTGCTTTAAGAATCTTCTTATCCTTAATGAATTGCAAAGTTGCGCTGTGTCATCTCAGAAATTCTCATCAGAATCTTATCAATAGGTTTCACAAATTACCATAAGCCAGGATGTGGTTTATTGATTTAGGCCTAGTGTATGTCTAAATCTAACCATTATGAACTGAAAGCCACATTGCTTAGAGTGATATGCAAAGCCACTTGGAGTTTATTCAATAAGCCATGATTAAATAGATCATGGCTTAATGGGAGTTATGAACCAGGATGTTGACTGGGCTGAAAGCTGAAAGAAATCTCTTTGGATTTCTTCTTGCACTGTGCGTGCAATCTCCTTCAGTATTGTATTCAATGCCTCCTGAACCCTCCTTATGTTGACTTCCATACTATTGCCACAATTTCTTAAAGCCAAGTTGTTTTGCCTTCCCAGAACTGTGTGCACACCAAAGAAGTAGGCAGATGAGTGGAGTGTTTGCAGGAGATAAAACTTTTGTTTGCTTTTGTGCTGAAAAGATATTTTAATAAAAAAAAGCAGAAGGAAAAAAACACCCAGTAGATTTGCAAGGGCCCTACCTAATTATTTAGCATGATGCTTGGTCTTGGCACTGATGGCCACTACAGTTGATGTTGTGGGACTTACCTTTGTTTTCCACAGAGGAATGGGGGAGCAGGGTGGGAAACTAGGCCAACATAAAGGATTATGAACCAAATGTGAGAATTGGGTTGCTGAAGAAGTTCCCCGCATTTGCAAACTGGCAAGCTGAGTGAACACCCAGATAGTTGAAAGTGTGCCAGATAGCCTGGCACTTCTCTGATTGGCACAGGACCATCCTAGTAGCAGTTCGTACTGCCACTGGCTCCTTTGCAGCTGCCTGCCTTCATACCACTGTTCTCAAAGCCATGCCAGAAAAGGCAAAACAGGTAGATGCAACAAGTTTGCCAACTTCTCTTTCTCCACATTATCTCTGGAATACATTTTTCCTCATTACAGTTTGGGTCTGTTGCCCAGCAGCCACTCCACACTAAAAAAATAACCATAGCATCCCATTGGAGAGGAATGAAGGAAGGGGGTTTAATTGACCACTGGGAAAGTAATCAAAGTTAGTGACAACATGCACCAAAACGTCTTGTTGCATGGTGGAGTTTCCTGTCATAATTTGAAGATTCTTTAGTGGGAAAGATCATAGGGGAGAAAGGGAAGAGATGCATTCACATCCAAACTTTGCTTTAACAATATGTTCCTCTGCCTGGTCTAGAACAATGTTTTTTCAAACATGGCAACTTTAAGATGTGTGGATCTCAATTCCCAGAATTTTGGAAGTTGAAGTCCACACCTCTTAAAGTTGTTCATTTTGAAAAAACACTGACTAGAGCTTATACAGTCAAAACAAAAGTGGTCTTCAAAATGCAGAATGTTCATTAACAATGTTACATAAAGGATATGACTGAAAACACAATATTAAAAAATATAAGATTTGGAATGGATTTTGAAATTCATTTAGTCCAGTCCCATGCCTCTTACCTCTACAATACCCAGTGAAGAAATCCACCCTGACAAGTGATCATCAAATCTCTTTTTCTATGTCCAACAGAGGAAAGTCTATCTCTTCCCTTTCCACAACTGAACATTGCTTACTGTTATGAAATTTCTTTATTAATTTATTTTCCCTGACATTATGAACTATCAAAATCTCTTATAATTTAAAGCCTGGAATAACTCTGAACAATTCTGCCCCATATTTCACATGACACTTTTCAGATACCTAGCAGCTATCATGTCTCTTTACAGTCTTCTCCAAATTCACCGTCTCCAGTGCTACCAACTGTTTCTCTTAAGTTTTTCTTTCCAGGTCTCTTATCATTTTAGTTGTTCTTCCCTGGACATGTTCCAGAGCATTAGTCCTTCTGAAAGTATGGTATTCAGATCTGGAGGCAATTTTCTAGGCATAGCCTAACCATCACGATACATTATAATTGTATATAATGACTTAATACTTCTACTGATGTAGCCTAGGATTGCATTTTATGAGGGTTTTGTCTTTGCAAATTTAGCTGTTAATTTAAATCTTCTGCTATCTAACAACAAATCAATAAAAAATAATCAATCTTTGTGAGTGATTTGAACATTCCAGTATTATCATTGGTAAATCAGGACTGTTAATCTTATTAAAAATTTAATAAATTTGTATCTGAGTGGTTCTGTGTTATAGTTAAACTTTCTATCTTCATTTAACAATATTTAAACATAGGTGACAAGCTTCCAAGAATAACCAGAAGTTTGAATTTCTCCTAAAGGGTAATAAAATGATCATCTCTAGTATCCATATTTTATCAGATCTTTCTTGATTAGATGGGCCTTTGAAGAGCCCCACTTCAGTGCCAGGAGCAATTTGGCAGAGATTCTTAGATAGATAATCATACTCTTTTGAATATATGAAATACAAACAGCTATTGAATTTCTTGGCAGAATTACATCTTAATCTAGCAATACTACGTAACTCTCAATTGATTTGATGACATAATGGATTAGTAGCCCAAACAAGTCATTTTTTGAAGAACAAGAGTCCATATCTTCTCTAGAATCAGGTAAATTAATTAATATGTTATAACTGTGATAATATACCATGGAGATTTTTATTGATTTTTATTCCGATGATTGTAGGTGGGCTTCTATGATATGGTGATTATATCACTAGAGAAGGCAGGGCCAAAAAATTTGAAAACCTTTGTGGGGTGATTTTTAGCAGGATATTGTTAAGTAAGGAGATTTAACAACATAAATGGTGGCGTTTCGCTTTGCAAAGGGCTGGCATATCCTTTCCCATCAAAATTCAGAATACCTGGACATCCTTATGTTGCCCTTTGAGGCTGGCAAAGCCAGGAAACAGGAACCACTTGCATTTCCAGAATGATGTTTATGGCTAGTGGAGTAATAGAATAGAATCGTGAAAGCCTGCTATTACTGTTTCCTGATCAGATATTGAAATTAAGGTAAAGTTATTCTGAGTGTCTTTCTCATTCTCCTCCTCCTCCTTGGACTAAAGAATCCTTTCTGTAACAATTCTCTTCCTTCTTTCATATAATGGTCCTATATTTACCTGTGTGTTCCCAGGAGTGGTTGGAATGTCTGTGGAAAGGTGTTTATGGATATTTATCTTCAAATGTTACTTAATTCTTTCTTAATACTACTCAGGGATCTAGATCAAGGACCTCAAGGACTACAACTTTTCATTTCCTTCACCATTGAGAAAGTCCATCACAGGAAATAGCTGTTATCCATAGGACTCATAGGAGAAATAATTCTAGATAGTATATTATAGGGAGAAGAGAATGCGAAGTAATTCAGAAAGTGAATGTGAAAGTGAATGTTCCACATTACATTTTTAAATGTTAACAATAGTATCCAAACTCCATTATTTCTTTGGTTTAATATCTAATCAAACAGAATTGCAAACTCATTGGATCCACTTTATAAATGAATTCATTTTCAAAATATGCCTTTTCTTCAAATAATCTCTATTTTGGAGATTCCCATAATTATTATTTTGAGGATTAACCTCTTATATTGATTGAATGAATGAATGAATATGCAACCTATCTCACTGTTGCAGTAACTCTGAGCAGCTTACAAAATAATAATAATAATAATAATAATAATAATAATAATAATAATAATAATAATGATGATGATGATGATGATGATGATGATGATGATGATGATGGAAGGGACCTTGGAGGTCATCTAGTCCAACCACCTGCTCAGGCAGGAAACCTTATACCATTTCAGACAAATGGCTATCCAGTCTCTTCTTAAAAACTTCCAGTGTTGAAGCATTTACCAGTTCTGGAGTCAGGTTGTTTCACTGGTTAATTGTTCTGTCAGCAAGTTTCCTTAGTTCTAGGTTGCTTCTCTCCTTGATTAGTTTCCATCCATTGCTTCTTGTCTTGCCTTCAGGTGCTTTGGAGAATAGCTTGGCTCCCTCTTCTTTGTGGCAGCCCCTGAGATATTGGAACACTGCTATCATGTCCCCCCTCATCCTTCTCTTCATTAAACTAGACATACCCAATTCCAGCAATTGTTCTTTATATGTTTTAGCCTCCAGTTCCCTAATCATCTTTGTTGCTCTTCTCTGTACTCTTTCTAGAGTCCCAGCAACTTTTTAACATCGTGGTGACCAAAACTGGATGCAGTATTTCAAGTGTGGCCTTACCAAGGCATTGTAAAGTGGTATTAATACTTCACATGATCTTGATTCTATCCCTCTGCTAATGCAGCCTAGCACTGTTAAAAACAATTAGGTTGCATAAGGGCGATCTATTATTTCTGTTAGAAGAAAACCAGAGAGTCACAGTTTCTTATGTTTATTTGGAAATATCCAGGAACCAAATTTAGATTCTTCTGCAGGCAGCAGTTTCCTTATATTTTGTTACAGAAAGAAAAAGATGTAATGACCTGCCAAAGTTTTCTTGTTGAGGTAGAAGAGGCTGTCAGAATTTAGCTATTACAGAGGAACAGGTGCTACATTAATTTTATTCTTTTTTAAAATAACCTTTTTGCAAGAAAAAAAATAACAGTATAATGTTGTCACTTTTATTAGCATTGTGTCTTCTATTCCTTTTTGGAAAGTTTACTGTAACTAAGCAAAGGAGTATGACACCAGCCTGAAGCCTACCAATTGCGATACAGTTTTCAGCATCATTGCCATGTCAAATACTCGGCTCCGTTCAAATTACAGCATCAAATTGCAGAAGAATTCATAGAGAAATTCTGGTTCATTTCAAGGTTAACTTTGTTAATCAGAGCTGTCAGCACTTGACAACTTGTTTAACTGTAATACTCTGGGAAGACTAATTTTACAAACACAAACTCTTCTCCAGCTCTCTCTTTTGATCACATTCAGGACAAGCACCTGTTTCTTTGAGTTGTCAAACAAATGTCTGCTTATGCCATCAGTGTCAATGTTAATGACTGTATGGTCAGAGTACCCAACAAGTTAAAAATAAACCTACTGGAAGGACGCTTGCAGGAGGGAATTGTATAACTTTATAGCTCTGGTTATAGGAGAAGGAAATGTCAGAGAACAGTATAACTTATTCATGAACTATCAAATATAGCAGCCAATAAATTATAACAGAGAAGGCGGTCTTGAACCCAGTGGTGAGTGGATGATCTCTTGGCCACATAGGAAGGCTTTAACCTGAAGTATATAAGCCATGGCTTCCATCTTTCTACCCATCATGTTTTAACCAAAAGAAGGAACTGAAGGGTAACCAAACAATCTAGCAACAAAATCTTGGAAAAATCAATAGAAAAGAGATTATGGCTATTGTTTAACAGTCAAAAGAATCTCAAGTTTGTGGAGCCCCTTACAACATGTAAACATAAGCTATTTCTTAGCTGGAAGCTCATAATCTAATAGAGACAATGCAATACATTGTTTTCTTTCATAATTCATTTTTCCTTTTGTATTGCATTGTCTCTATTAAGAAGGCACTCCATTGTGCCTTTTCACAGCCCTGCAACTGTTGATCACTGGTTTGCTTGCTTAGGACTCTGGTCACATGAGATCCTCTCTTAATGAACTGCATGGTCTGTGGGTTATGATGGCATTCAGGACTGCTGGGATTGCTGTCGCTAAGTGATGCAATCACATGTCCTCGCACTCCACAACTGCATTGTTTAGCAGGTAGGTTAAGCTGAGGGAGTCATCCAGATCTAAGTCACCCACTGACTTTTCATACCTGAGGTCAAACTTGGACTCCTATTGCTCTGGTTCTGCTACGGCACATTAAACGTCTACACCACATTGATTCTCCTCTAGACTGAACTAGCAGAGGTTCAAGGATATGGAGACCTCTCTTTTGGGGAAGGGGAGCTACCGAAGGTATTTTGCTGTTGGAGCAGCTACCAATTCAAGGCAACATACTTTGTATCTAAAGCCAGCTAAGCTTTTTTAGCACATGTTGCATAAAATGCTCAAAGTGCCTCTCCATGGCACTAAATGTACAATAGCAACACATCAAACCTGCTGCCCGAGGGTGCCAGTTCAGCCTGCCTAACAGTAGGGCCAGCCACATGCCTCAGATTCAGCTATTACAACTTACAGCTGGAAAACCAGTTTAAACAAGGGCAGTGCCTGAATAACTAAGTACATAGGCACAATTATTTGATTGATGTAGTTTGGATCAGCCTGCCTGGGAAACCTTGTTTTTTTATAATATAAAAGATGTCTTTTCTTCTCTGGTAACCACCAGACTGTCACCAAGGACATAAATCCTCATCTATTCTGTTTGAGGGCATCCCGTGAACCTTAAGGATAACCACAAAGAGGCTGTATTTACATTCTCTGCAACACTAGTGCAGCTCAGTCAACAAGATACCTGGAAGCAGGAGCCTTCTTCAAACAGTGCAAGCTGGGGAGAAGCCAGCAAGGTGGGAGAGAGAGGAAAAAGAGGACCAAACAAAACAGAAAAAAACAAACTCAGCAAAAAAGAGAAAGGACAACATCTCTGCGACTGCTCGTTTGCACACGCTAGTCCCAGCTTTGCCCCAGTTATTGGAGGCAAATTGGGTAAATTGCATTGTCTGTATATCAGATTGTTCTGATTCTGTCCCCTCCATTCCAAAGTGAATGACTGTTAGCAACACCTTAATTTGATAGTAACGTTGCAAAAAACTCAGTAGTGCTAGCCTTGTGGAGGCCCTGAGCCTTTATAATAACAATAATAAACTTGGAAGGGACTTTGGAGGTCATCTACTCCAACCCCCTGCTCAGGCAGGAAACCCTATACCATTTCAGACAAATGGCTGTCCAGTCTCTTCTTAAAAACTTCCATTGTTGGAGCATTCACCACTTCTGGAGGCAGGTTGTTCCAATGGTTAATTGTTCTAACTGCCAGGGAATTTCTCTTTAGTTCTAGATTGCTTCTCTCTTTGGTTAGTTTCCATCTGTTGCTTCTTGTCTTGCCTTCAGGTGCTTTGGAGAATAGCTTGACTCTCTCTTCTTTGTGGCAACCCTTGAGATATTGGAACACTGCTATCATGTCCCCCCTCATCCTTCTCTTCATTAAACTACACATACCCAATTCCAGCAACCATTCCTTATATGTTTTAGCCTCCAGTCCCCTGATCATCTTTGTTGCTCTTCTCTGTACTCTTTCTAGAGTCTCAACTTTTTTTACATCGTGGTGACCAAAACTGGATGCAGTATTCCAAGTGTGCCCTTTCCAAGGCATTGTAAAGTGATATTAACACTTCATGTGATCTTGATTCTGTCCCTCTGTTAATGCAGCCTAGCACTGTGTTGGCTTTTTGGGCAGCTGCAGCACACTGCTGGCTCATATTTAAGTGATTTTCCACTAGGACTCCAAGATCCCTCTCACAGTTGCTACTATTGAGCAAGGTACCACCTATACTATACCTGTACATTTGGTATTTCTTGCCTAAATATAGATCCTTACTTTTTTCACCATTGAATTTCATTTTGCTAGATAGCACCCAATGTTCAAGTCTGTCAAGATCCATCTGTATCTTAAGCCTATCTTCTGGAGTGTTGGCTATTCCTGCCAGCTTGTTGTCGTCTGCAAATTTGATGAGTTCCCCATCTATCCCCTCATCTACATTATTGATGAAGATGTTGAAGAGCACTGGGCCCAGAACAGAGCCCTGGGGCACCCCACTGCACACTTCCCTCCATGTAGATGCAGTTCCATTGAGGACCACATGCTGAGTACGGCCAGTCAGCCAACTACGAATCCATCTGGTGGTGATGCTGTCTAACCCACCTAATTGTTTATTAGAGCAAAATTTCAGGAATTAAGAAAAACACGCATGTGTTTACAAAGTGTAGCTCAAAAACCTTTACACTGATTTTTATGAAATTTGACATTGGTCTTCCTGTTCTAATATTCTTAGCTTATTTATTATAGGTAGTCCTTATTTAAAAACAGTAAAAGGGACCAGATTTTTTTTTCTTTTTATACATTTTATTAGATTATAAAGTAAAATACAAAATATAAAGCAAATAGTAGGGCACAATGGGGAGGGAAAAGGGAAAGAAAAGTGAGGGGGAGAAGGGAAAAAGAAAAAAAGACATTAACTTCCAACTTCGGGTATTGCAGTAGAATGAAGCATTAACATCAAGCCTCAACTTTTTACTTTTTCATAATAGTATCAACTAGCCATTTCTGTAACAACAAATCAATCTAACCAGTAAAACCCAAAATCAAAGTTTATTTTTTTTTCTATCTCAAGCACAAAGTCCAGAAGCGGTCTCCATGTAGAAACAAAAGTACTTATGTTGTTTTCTTGAATCAAAACAGTCAATTTAGCCATCTCTGCCAACTCCATCAACTTCTGTAGCCATTCGTCCATAGGAGGGATTGAAATGTCCTTCCATTTTTGCACATACAATAATCTTGCTGCCGTCAACATATATAAGATCAAAGTTCCAATTTTTTTTCTCAGTCTTTTTCCATTAAGCCCAAAAGAAAAGTTTCTGGTTTCATCTTTATCTTTACTTTAAGGATTTTCTGTATTAAAATATCAATCCTTCTCTAATATTTCTTTGCTTCATCGCATGTCCATCATAAGTGGAAAAAGGTCCCTTCTTTATGCTTACATGATTGTGACTTCCAATTTCTTGATGGCTTCCCTTTTGGCTTTGCTTGTGGGGAACTGGCAGGAAATTTCACAAATCACAATCCCCTGTCTGTGAGGCTCTGTGATGGTTGGAATGTCAAGGATATGTGATAAGTACCACTTGTTCAGCTCTGTTATAAATTCAAAGAGTTGCTGAACAAGTGGTGATTAACCAAGGAGCAGCAGCTGTAATTTCATCCATTCTAGTAAAAATTAAAAATCTTATAACCATAAGTGGCCAGACAGTGGAAGAATGAAACTTGACTTTCTGAATTTAGTCTAAATCCAGGCACCTATATATTGTTTATCTTTGCAATCAGCTGAGCAAATAAAAGTGCTCTGGCTTGGATTCTATTTCATTTTCCAGGACATTTCATTTCCTCCTTCATGTTTCTCCTTCCACTCTCCCAAGTCTTAGTAGAAATCCATGTCCACTGCTCCTACTCTGTCCCATAGCAATAGCAATAGCACTTAGACTTATATACCACACCATAGTGCTTTACATCCCTCTCTAAGAGGTTTACAAAGTCAGCATATTGCCCCTAACAATCTGGGCCTCATTTTACTGACCTTGGAAGGATGGAAAGCTGAGTCAACCTTGAGTTGGTCAGGATCAAACTTTTGGCATTGGGCAGAGCTAGCCTGCAATACAACATTCTAATTATTGTGTTACCAGGGTCTTTATCCGCCATAGATACATCTCCCTTGTTTCCTCCCTCCACCCAGTCTAAGTTCAAGTATTCAGCTTTGCTACAAGTAGATCATCACTCCACATGGCTTGATAGATGCTGATAGACAGGGAACATACTGCATTCCTATCTTGGGGGAAAGATATGAGGACCTGTATCAACTCCTTTCTAGGGAGATTAAAGGAGTTTGAATTGGGAACATTTGAAATGGAAATTGGTTCAAGAGAACAGAAGAACATCCCCCACCCCGTCTTTTCCTCCTGATCCAAACTACTGCAATGGCTGCTTTCATTATCTAAGATGGCGGCGCCTGGAATGGCTGCGGCTGCATTGGCTCTTGAAGGCAAATAGTTTTGGGAAGGATAGTAAGGTCTATAGGCCACATGATCAGGAAGATTTTAATGTGTTTGAGCAACATGGTGGAACTAAGGTAACATACGACATACGACCGACAATCTTTGCTGGCATGGCAAGTTTCTAGTTGTTTTGGAACTGTTGGTGAGACCGTTAAAAGTCGTTGGCACTGTTTGAATTTGTTCTACCAGCAGCAAGATCTGACTGCTGGCCCAGTGATGGATTCTACTGCAAATCAGGGCTCTTTCCAGAGGAGGCAGAGGAGGAGAGGACCTGGAGCTTATGGAGCGAAGGAACTGGATGAGGCTGTCGGCAAGCCCAGAGGAAGAGAGAGAGGCTTTTGGAGGAGTTGGTGGCGGCGGCAGCGTGCTCCAGGGGTGAAAAGAAGCAAGGCCTCTTAAAGGAAAAGGTGGAAGAGTCAGGATCAGAAAAAGGAAAGAAGGCAAGGTTGTCAGAATACAAGCGAATTTGAGGGCTAATCCACATGGAGCCCCATTTCCATCTGTCCTGCTTGCCATCGTTCACTCCCTAGAGACTAAAATGGACAATGTGAAATTTGAGCAGGAGGTGGTGACCCTTTGAGAGCTGTATGCAACAAAATTTTATTTTGATGTTTGCCGATTGGTGTACATTCAAAGTAACAATAAAGTTATTATCATTATCATTATTAGTTTAAAAGCAAGGGGAAGTTACATTTTCCTGGATGTTCAAAGCAGCTTGAGTTTCTCAGGTGGAATCACTGAGCCAAACAACTTTACGGTTGCATAACTTTCTCAGAATGTGTCTGAAGAAGATAAATGTATTCTGGAAACCAATTTTTAGAATCTCTCCTCCAAAACCAATATTATTTATTATTTCAATTGTACTGATCTTTGTATCTGATTTCTCCCTGGTCCCTAGCACCATCCCAGGGAGAATAGTATTTCTTTTTTTTTCCCCTGCACATAATCCCTTCTGCACAACTCAGTGACCCACCCTCCTGACTAACATTGTGAGCTAGTTGTTCTTTTAAAAAAATGAATTCAAAGATATTCATAGTATCTGAGTATAATTATTGCAAATTATTTGGGAGGAGAAAGAAGAAGAATACATGCAGAACAAATTGCAATTTAAGTAAGAAGCGAGGAAGGTGGAATTTCCTGTCTTAGAAAACAGCTGAAAAGAAAGTAAGGTACAATGAGTGGAGCAGTGACAGTGGTAGCCAGTGTATTTGTGTGTGTGTGTGTGTGTGTGTGTGTAAGAGAGAGAGAGAGAAGACAGACAGACAGACAGACAGACAGACAGACAGACAGACAGAGACTGAAGGTGTTTGGAGAGCTTTTGTCAAAAAAAAAGATAAAGAAAATCACAAGAAAGGGAGGGAGAAAGAGAGAAATCCATTGCAGGAGCTTTTCAATTAACAAAGTAGGATTGGTTTACCTGATAAAATGTTCCCCGTGTGAGGTGTAATTGCATATTTATGCCCCACAGAGATTTTTTAATTTCTCTTCTGTTTGTTTGCCTTGAAATATTTGTCACTGGAAAGGGTTCTTGATGTGTAATATTCCAGGCAATGTTAGCCAACTGTGCGGCTTGTTTTCATTTTAGATTCATTTCAATGTGAACGGGCATGATGCCTTGTGCCGTCCTGTATATAGAATATAATCTTGCTCAAGGAGAAAGAGAATATTTCAAAAGGAGCGAAGGAAAAACCCAGACTGTACGGATACTATCAAGGATTTGTTATGGTTTTATAAATATATTTATCATGATTACCACCACCAGTTTCTTCATCATCATCATCATCATTTTTGACATCTCTTATGGAAAGGAAACTAGTTTAACAGAATAACAGAACAGAGTAACCGAGTTGTAAGAGACCCTGGAGGTCTTCTAGTCTGCTCAAGCACGAGACCCTCTGCCATTTTAGATAAATGGCTGTCCAATCTCTTTTTAAAAACCTCCAGTGATGGAGAATCCACACCTTCTGGAAGCAAGTCATTCCACTGAATAATTGTTCTAACTAGTTTCATTTTTAATGAATTTTGGGGAAACCTATTTCTTATTTGCAGGCATTTCTCCTTCACTATCCCAGTTTCTGAGATTCTGCCCTTTCAAAGGAAAGATAGAATAGAATAGAGCTGGAAGGGATCTTGGAGGTCTTCTAGTCCAGTCCATTGCTCAAGCAGGAGAACCTATACCATCTCAGACAAGTGACTGTTCAGCTTAAAAATCTCCAGTGATGGAGTGCCCATGATTTCTGGAGGCAAGCTGTTCCACTGGTTAATTGTCCTCACTGTCAGGAAGTTTCTCCTTAATTCCAGGTTGCTTCTCTCTTCAATCAGTTTCCAATCATTGTTTCTTGTCCTGCCCTCTGGTGCTCTGGTGAATAACGTGACCTCCTCTTCTTTGTGGCAGCTCCTCAAATACTGGAATACTGCTATCATGTCACCCCTATTTCTTCTTTTCTTTAGACTAGCTAAACCCAGCTCCTGCAGCCCTTCTTCTTATGTTTTAGTTTCTAGGCCTTTAATCATCTTAGTTGTTCTTCTCTGAATTTTTTTCCAATCTAGATAGCTAGATACCCTTCATTTTCTTCTAGGGACTGCTTGAAGTTTTTCATACAGTCAGAAAAAATTCATGCAATATTTTTTATACTTTATACTGAAATTTTTTGCATACGTAAAAAAATAAATGTAAGAAAGGAATATGAAGAAAAGATAAATGAAATAAGAAAAAATTAAAAAAGAACAAAGCAAAAAAGCAAGAAAAAACTAATTAGGAAAACAAAAATCAGCCAAAAAAGTAACTTACAGCCTTCTTTTTAACAATTATAAACAAACTCATTATCTTTCCTCCTTTTAACATTGCAAAAATCCCTTTAGCCCCTTATTTAAACACCAGATCCATAAACCATCTTTTCACTTTTTTTCATTTTCAGCAAGAACTCCAGTCTTTTATAAAAAAAATAGTTATTGTTTTATATATGACTAAATAGGTCAGTTTTGCCATTCACAATCCATTCATTCATAGTGGGAATTTCAGCATTAGCCATTGTTATGTGTGTAATAATCTTGCTGCAGTCACCACATATAAAATTAATCTTCCATGAGTCTTTTCTAATTGGCTATCCATAAGTCCCAATTACTAAAACATTCTGGATTTTCCTCAGTGTTAGTCTTCAAAATCCTTTTATTTCTATTTGTATCTAGAATTTTTTAGCTTCTTCACAAGCCTACCATGTATGGTAAAGTATTTTTATAAATCTTTGATAATTTCTCTGGAGTCATATATCAACAGTACATGATTTTATAAACATTGTCTCTTCAGTTATAACACAATATGAATTTCATTTCATTTAGCCAGTCTCTCCAAGGCAAATGCATGCAGTATGAAGGATGCAGGCATGGAAATCAAAGCAATTCTTTGTTGATTTCTTTTGGATGGAGCTGGGGTGAGAGGGTTATTTATTACCCAGGATGTATTTACTGTGAATCTCAGGTAAACTAGAACACTGGATATGGTCCTTAAAATTGCTTAGAATATCCTGAAATATAAGACAGGCACAATATCTATTTTCATCCTCTTAGTACTATGGAACCTGTGCATTAGAGAGCTGGTCTATGAAATCTCTGTCTCCAGTTCATTTAGTGATAACCACCAAAGCGCTAAACAGAACAAGCAACGTTTCATAGCTTGAAGTAATCCGTAGGTGTCACATCAGCCAATCTCTCCCTTAGGCCACCCATGTAGAGATGATAACACTCCATATTTAAGGAAAGGTCTGTTCAGTTCCCTTCCAGTGCTATTTACATATAAATATATGTGTGTACAGAGATACACACACACACACACACACACACACACACACACACACAAAACAGAGGCATTGGAAGTGGAGAAAAGGTAAATAGAATCATAATTTCTCCACTCTGAGCTACTGATAGAGGTTGAGCGTATTATTTAATATTTACCAACCCAGCCACTAAAGCTCACTTGCAGTTTCCAAAAAAGCCAATGTAATCCTATGCTGCATCAATGGAAGGATAGCACCAAGAACACAAGATGTGATAGGACCACTCAACAGTGCACTAGTGAGGCCACACTTAGAATACTACATCCTGTTTTGGTCACGTAGATATAAAACAGATGCTGACACCCTAGAAAAAGTGGAGAGAAGAGTAACAAAGATGATAAAATGAACAGCTAAGGGAATTGGCCATGATGAGCCTAATAAAGAGAAAGATTGGGATGGCATGATAGCTATCTTATGATACTGGAGGGGCTGTCACAGGGAAGAGGGGGTTGACTTATTTTTCAAAGCACCTGAAGGCAGGACAAGAAGCAATGGGTGGTGGAAGCTCATTAAACAGAGATCCAATCTGTAACTAAGGAAAAACTTCCTGATAATGAGAACAATTAATCGGGGGAACAGCTTGCCTCCAGTAGTTGTGGGTGCTTCATTGTTGGTGGTTTTCAAGAAAAAAAATGGACAACTATTTGTCCAGGATAAAATAAGGAGTCCTTCTTTGGGCAGGGATTTGGACTAGAAGACCTCCAAAGTCCCTTCTAGCCCTATGATTCACCGCAATCAACTTCTTTTATAAATGCAGGATTATTGAGGACTCTAAACCCCAATTATGTATGAATACAATATTAACACACAAGGTTAAAACAAAATTTGTTCAGTTCTTAAAGAATTTTTGTTCAGAAAAGATCAAGAAAGTAAAATATGTCTAATTTTTCTATAACTCTTTCCAGGCATTTGACAGAGTTACAAAATGGAAATGCAGCACTCCATTTCAAGTTCTGTCTGGGTCTGCCATTCATGGTTTGAAAGGATACTTATGATAATTCTACTGAACCACCACTGTTTCTACTCTCTGTCTCCAATCAGCAGCCAATCACCAGAAGCCATCCAGTAGATCAATAGGAATGTGCCAAAACAGTTATTCAGTTAAAGCCAGGTAGATAATCCCAGGGAATTAAAAGTTTTTTCCCTCCAACTCTATGCAAAAAATTAAAAACTAAATGGCTGCCACTACCCCCATTCCACATTAGTACACTGTATGAAGGTTGAGATTGGTTGAAGGTAACCCAACTGGCTTCTAGTCCCCAAGGTGGGACTAGAACTCACAGTCTCCCATTTCTAGGATTGTGCCTTCACTACTACTCAAACTGATTCTCCAACATCTTTATGCTGCATATCAAAGATTTAGATGATGCAAAAATTATGCACTTTCCCAATATTTCTAAGCATAGTTCTATGCTGCTATGAAAGAGTAGAGGAGAGGAGAGGAGAGGAGAGGAGAGGAGAGGAGAGGAGAGGAGAGGAGAGGAGAGGAGAGGAGAGGAGAGGAGAGGAGAGGAGTCTAATTATACAACAAGGGTCCAAGAGTTTCACTTTAAAATAGTGCAAGGTTTATTCCAGGCTTTTTGGACTGTGCACTATCCTTGCCTGGACAGTAAATAAAATGAAATATTTAAAAATATGAGTTTTCCAGTAAAAGCCAGGTAAAAAGCAATCCCAGGCACTTTAGTCCATAAAAATTCCAATCATTATTGGAAGGAATCAAAATAATGTTACAACTTTTCAAGTTCTCCATATTTTTTCCCAGGCATGGATTCCAAAAATCAGAAGATTGGGAAGAAGCAAAAATGTCCAAAAATTAGACCAATCTTTCAGCTATGAAGTCTGCTGGTCAAAATCATTCTGAGATAGTGTTTCTATATGAAGTACATTTCTTAGTTGTAGCTGACGTCAGTATTGGTTTAGAATGTTATTCAGAAACAAAAAAGGTAATCAAACATGAACATTCAGAACATGGACACAGCCAATGGCATATGCTTGTATATTTAAATTTCCCTTCTAAAGTCTTCTTCTGATACTCCAGTGCAAGATTCTGGTTTCTATGCAATTTTCTTAAGAATAGTTTCCTTAATTACTGCACAGAAAGCTATTTTGAACATTGGGTTCCATTTTGCATTCACGGGACATTCTACAGTTCATTCTCTTGTTATGAAATATTACCATCTTGAATAATGATTCCCTACTTTGACTCTTTACAGTTTATAAAGAAAGTGAACCCAAGATTAGGTAAACTCCCATCTTTTAAATCTGATTGGTTTTTCTAAGGATCCTATGAAATCTCCCAAGTGATAGAAACAAAATAATTGTTAGCTCTTGGGTCACAAGCCGAATGCAAAAGATAGAAAGTAGAACTAAATATGTGTTTCATCCCATGTCCTATGTACTCGGATCTGCATAAAGAAATATAGTTCTACATGTGAATGACTGTGCAACAGGGATTCCTAATGGTAATACATCAGGGGTTCAAACAGCTTAATTTACAAGAAGGACAATATTGTTGTCAAGACCCTTGGAATTTATAAATCTGAAAGAATCTCTCTTCTTATCCTGTACCAATTAACTTTTTTTCAGGTTAAGTTTATCAAAGCATTTTAAGAGTTCAGCAGCGCATTCCTACACAATTTCATAAGCTCCATTGAGTTCAATTAAGTGCAACCCATCTAAATGATCAAAGGGCTGCTGTTTCAGTCTCCTGGATCATTTCTATAATTGGACAATCTTCAGCCAAATTAGACCATGTCTATTGTCTCCAGAGGAAACTGAAATTCATTCTTTGTCTTTGGTAACATCCTCCAAGTTGGTGGTACCCAACAGTTTCTAGCAAGTCATGCTGTTGTTGTTTTTCCTCCCCAGGCTTTGTTTTGCTTGTCTGCTCTCATTTTCCATACCTTTAGACAACGGAGTGCTGAGAAGAGGTATCTATTCACATCCTATTTTTAATAGTTGTTTTGCAAGGATGGAAGTAGCTTGGATAAAGCTGGTGGAAATAACTTTTCCAAATTATCCAATCTGGTCTGACTGGAAGATGGATAGGAATTTGGTGAATATTCTTAAACAAAATGGATTATTCAATGGTTCCTTTGGAGGAGATCATCATTAGCAGTGGCAGTTTATATTTCTGTTTTTCTCAGATTTAAGTTCTTGTTACAAATTTCAGCAGAATTCTGGTAGTAGCCATCTGGTCAAGAATTTGCATCCCCCAGAGCAACATGGGGCACTGTGGGAGAAAAATGGTGGAAAATAAGTGAAAGAACAACACAATAGGGGTGTCCTTTGGTGATAGGACAGCAAAATCAATTCTGAGATATTTTTTGAACAAAATAGCTTCTAAAAGTTTTCTTCTCAGTTCAAAATTAGACTTGCTATGTAGATGACATGCAAAAGAAAGTTTCTTTTCTGCCTTTTAAATTTCTGTAAGAGCAGAAAGTGGACAGAAGAATGGATGGAAACACAACAGTACACTCATAAAAATCATGTATACACCTATTAAAGAAAGTAGAGATTTATTTTCTTTCACATCTGGTTAGGTCAGAACACTGAATATTGTAGGTATAAGCTAAATCAAGAAGTAGGTTGTGGCCTAATATGTTTCTTCTGGATCTATGATATTTTTAGGAGCTTGCTGCCTTGTTCAGAATGACAACTGCAGCATTGTGGTATCACACAGTAAGCCCTGCCTCTTATATAGATACATATGACATTACAATACATATACTAAATGCTGCTCTTCTCATTCTT
The DNA here is from genome assembly GCF_947247035.1 of Vipera ursinii. Lineage (NCBI taxonomy): Eukaryota > Metazoa > Chordata > Lepidosauria > Squamata > Viperidae > Vipera > Vipera ursinii. The sequence continues at coordinate 25,284,775 of NC_139512.1, read as the reverse complement.
CTGCTCCACTACTCCCTATCCTTAACCCCAACCATGGATGCAGCTGTTCTGAATTAAACCAGTTATCTGGGTTTGTATAGCATATTTCAGTTAACCTGCCTAGCTGGGTTCATATAACTCATTGGCAGATATTAACCAAACTTATTTTAGGAATTTATGTATCAACAGAAAGAGCAAGGAGCAAATTATGCTATTGAATGTAGCATTATTTTAATACATTATCAAACTGTATGCCATAAAAATATTTTAGTCTTTATGATGTTGCAAATATTTTTACTGTTCTTCCTACAGTAGATTATCTTGGAGCAAAAGCAAATAATATGAATGGCCTAGATTAAATTTCTGGAATGACAAGTTATGAAGCCAAGTGCTAAAATAATCCAGATAATATGTCTTAAAATATATTTTAATCTGAATATGCCAGGCCCCAGGAAAATGAGTGTATGAATGGCTGCCATTTTTATTTAAAGAACATGAATATTCATAAAACTATGAAATTTGCCCAAAACAAATATGTTTAGAATAGAATAGAGCTGGAAGGGACCCTGGAGGTCTTCTAGTCCAGCCTTCTGCTCAAGCAGGAGAACCTATACCATCTCAGACAAGTGAATGTCTAGGATTTTCAGGAAGCAACCTGTTCCATTGGTTAATTGTCCTCACTGTCAGGAAGTTTCTCCTTAATTCCAGGTTGCTTCTCTCTTTGATCAGTTTCCAACCATTGTTTCTTGTCCTGCCCTCTGGTGCTCTGGTGAATAACATCACCCCCTCTTCTTTGTGGCAGTCCCTCAAATACTGGAATACTGCTATCATGTCTCTCCTTTTTCTTCTTTCGTTTAGACTAGCCAAACCCAAGTCCTGCAGTCCTTCATATGTTTTAGTCTCCAGGCCTTTGATCATCTTAGTTGCTCTCGTCTGAATTTTTTCCAAACTCTCAACATCTTTTTTGTGATATGAGGCCAAAATTGGCTGCAATATTCCAGGTGTGGTCTTACTAGGGTTTTATAAAGCGGTACTAACCCTTTGTGTGATCTTGATTCTATGCCTCTGTTTATACAACCCAGGATTGTATTAGCTTTTTTGGCTGCTGATGCACACTGCTGGCTTATGGTTAAGTGATCGTCCACTAGGACTCCAAGGTCCCTCTCATACTTACTGTTTTTAAGCCAGGTCTTGCCTAATCTGTACTTGTACCTTTGATTTTTCCTGCCTACCTAAATGTAGGATTTTTATTTTCTCCACATTGAAACTCATTTTGTTGGATAGGGCCCATTGTTCAAGTTTATCTAGATCTTTTTGGATCCTGAGCTTGTCTTCTGGGGTGTTGGATACTCCTACCAGGTTAGTGTCATCTGCAAATTTGATGAATTCCCCTTCAATTCCCTCATCTAAGTCATTTATGAAGATGTTGAAGAGTACTGGGCCTAAGACGGAACCTTGTGATAACCCACTGCTTACTTCTCTCCATGTGGATGTAGTGCCATTGAGGACTACTCATTGAATATGGTTTGCCAGCTAGCTACAAATTCATCTGGTGGTGATGTTGTCTATTCCACTTTTTTCTAGCTTACCAAGGAGCAGGTTGTAGTCTACTTTGTCAAATGCCTTACTGAAATCTAATTATTCTATGTCCACAGCTTTTTGCTGGTCTACTAATTTAGTCACTTTATCAAAGAATGAAATAAGATTGGTTTGGCATGATCTGTTTTTGACAATCCCGTGCAGGCTACTAGTTATAACTTTGTTTGCTTCTAGTTGTTCGCAGATCTGTTTTTTTAGTATTTTAGAAGATATTTAATACATCTGTAATTATTCAAAGGAAGAACATACAATCACAGACTTTTAGAATTTAAAATCAGCCACTTAGGATATTGAATTCAACCCCTTGTCTAGTTTAGGAATCCAAATTAAAGTCTTGGCATCAGGTATCCTCTCCCACCTTCCATTGGTATTCTCTACATTTTCTCCATAATTGATTTTACTTTGACCCACTGTAAGGAGATTTTTCATAACATTCAAGTCAAAGTCAGCTTCTTGTAATTTAAGATCAAAATGTTTGAAGCTTCTCCTCTGTTTTCCCAAGTTGCCTTCCCTAATAGCTGAAATTACTTTCTGCCCAAAATGTATCCTTGATAATGAATATTCACCTGATATTTTCTAAATATTGCAATCATTGGTTCCTAATCAATGAATTCTTTGTGCCTACAACCCACAATAGTGCATTTTAATATTGTCTATTCCTGCATTTTATTTTGGATTTCAGTAGTTTTTACTTGAGGCTTGACACGCAATAACATGTAGTATTTATCGACTAGTAACAAAATAATTAAGAGGTGCTAATAAAGCGCTGGCTCTTCGGCTTTGAAACGGAGATGAGCACCGGCCGCTAGAGTTGGAAACGACTAGCACTCATGTGCGGGGGAACCTTTACCTTTATCTTTAATAAAGCGTTGCAATTTCAATTTCTGATTTAAAAAAGTAAAGAAACACAGAACTGAAATCTAAATTTCAAATTTTCACATCTGAATTTAAGATAAAGAAATTGGAACATTTCAAATATTTCTGAGTTAGAAATAGCACTAATCTTCACATCAACTTTAGCACTTTTCTAGAATTATTTCTTCATTCAAATGTAACCTGGAGAGCATAGCACAACCTAACCTAGTCCAATCTGACCTAGCCTCTTAACTGATACACATTTCAATAAAAATATAAAAGCCAATCATCTTTGGTTTTCCTAAAGCACTTGCTTTATATATATATATATATATATATATATATATATATATATATATATATATATATATATATATATATATATATATATATATATATATATATATAATTTGCTATATACAAATGATAAATGGCTGTGATGGATAATGGTTGGTTGATTTCATTCCCAAGATTCAGCTTGTCACAAAACTGCTTCTATACTATAAGTGACACATCTGGGCTGGAAAACAACTGGTGGCAGTGGAATAAATACCTTTTTACAGTCTATCAAGGTCAACCTTTTTTCTTGATGTACTTAACTAACCATGTAAAATATTACATCAGCAAAGCCTACAGGGCACTTGAAGATAGAACCCTATTTGCATAATGTCCTCTGTTCCCTGATCTGTGGTCCTTAAGGGTGTTTAGAATAACGGGCTCAGAAGAACATACTTAATCCAATCTCATTTTAGCTTTTTGCTCTTTTAAGATTTCAAAAATTAATAAATCCCCCAGATATTCCAAATTACCATGCGCTTTTATAAGCATAACTTTGTAACTTTAACCCATTTATGAACGTACCCTCCAGGCATATGTACTAATGAATAAGAAATAACATTAGAAGTTTAAAAGATGGCTCTCTTTATGAAGTAATGTAGGAAAATCCTGTTAGCTGGATCAAGTACAAAAGTGTGATTTCTTAAAAATAGAAAATCCTTCACAAAATTACTTGTAATTACAATAACCAAAGGATAAAAAGTAAGAATAGTCGAAGTACTATCATTATTTTGCTTGCTTTGTGCTGTATTTTTATGAATATGGCTGAAAATAACTCTAAACGCTAAGGTAAACAAGATGGGCTGGCCAATGAAGTCAGAAGTGTGTGTAGGGCAATCGGCCCCACAATCCTCTTGGTAGATGTGTGCATATGGACAAAAGGGGACAGCTTTCTTCACACCTGCCATCTTGCAGATATTGACATGCAAGTACATCTCTGCAGATATCCCTTGATAGGCCTGAACTAGAACGGTATCACATTCAAAATTGTGGTCTAGGAGCAAGAAAACCCAGATTCAAGTTTATCCTCAGCCATCAGCCCCAAGCCCAGAGGTGAGAAAGTGAGATCCAATCCCACCCTTCATTTGCTTACATCTAATAGATAGAATCATGACATACTAAAGCCATACCTTTCTAACCTATTAGATATATCCTCAGAAATTCCAGGCTATGGTTACCCTGAACGTCTTCTTCCACATCCTGTTGGGAGCACATAGTCTCTTGAGCTGTGTTTCTTTCTGGGAAAGTTCTGAGTTGGCCAAAGCCTCCCCCTCTGCTGCTGCAGATGCACATTCCATATCACATGAAACCTACTGGATGAGTTTGAACTAGTCAACTAGTCATCTCTCAGCCAACATTTTTGAAAAATTGGAGAAATATTGCCATGTAGACAACCTTAACCTCCTGGATAAATTGCAGAAGAAAATTCTAATGAATAAAACCAGATGAACACTCCTTCCCAAATATTAACATGAAATATAATTCACACAAGACATTCTCTTGTACATGGAAAATTTATTTAAAATGGATTAGATTTATCATTTTCATTTTAATATCTGTATCTCCAACTCTGCTGCCGAATGGTATCATAAATTTGCTATCAAGGTTGACTCTCTGCCTTTGCCTCAAAATGGTATTTGTCCAACTTTCAAGTCTACGGGATCCATGATTTTCCTGTTCATGTTTCTTAAAAATATTATTAGATAAAGATAACTTACTTTGGAAAATGTGGTAATATTTTTTTTGGGGGGTTGGAGGGAGTGGATATCAGAAAGGCTTTATGGATGTGTGTATAGTCATCAAAGTTGAGGAAATTTCATTAGTAGCAAAAGTTCAGGAAGAACTTTCCCCAAAATGGAGGATGTAATAGAACTGATACTGAAATGTGTTATCAATGAACATTTTGTGTCTTAATACGTCAGTTTCAACCATCTGCAAGTAACAAATAAATTTGGCTAGTTTAGCTAATTCACAAGTTGCTGACTGAGCTATTTTCCCAGAAAACATAATGTATAGAATGAAACCTCAAATATACTTTATAGAGAGGTTTTGTAGCTTGTTGCTACATTACTGTTTTATCCTGTGAATACGATTGGTTTGACAAGATGCAAACCTGATCTTCCAGATCACTTTATACTATACTATGGTAATTATAGTTCCGGACAGGAACTGAAATGTAGTTCTCTAAAATATTTTTCTTTTTTTATTTTCCATCACTTCCATCTTATCATCTGCAACTGGTGAATTTGTTTGTTTCTGCTTACTCAAAGTTCCAACCTTTTCACTGGAATATGAATTATTGTGCAGAACTAATATCAAATCATGAATTCCATGAAAAGTTTTGATTTACTGCACCACTCCTACGAAACCAATTTGTTGCTTGGGTTGACTGGAAAATTGTTTTTCCATGATGTTTATTGAAAAAAATTTAAATGTCCCTTAGATAGCTTCTTGTAACTTGCTGCATCACATCCTGTCAATCACATGCAATTATTTAATTTGGTTTGTTTGGACACCTGTCAATATATAGATTTCTAGGATAAAAATGTAGTATCCTTTGCTGTCCTTATGTTTGTATATTGCTGCTGTTCTCAGCTGTGGGCAAACAACAATACTTTGGAATTCACTGGAGTCATTCTCCAAAGCATTATACCATATGTAGTCTGTATTGTGGTTTGATCAGTTCTCAATCTTATTCCTATTCATGAAACTTCCTAGCATAGATGGTTTTTACTGCTTTAGTGCCAAGACAAGGTATCCACAGCTGTGCATATCTTTACATAATGATATCAACAATTTTTAGTTTACTTCATTATTTATCCTGAATATCCTATAAGTGATAGAGTGGTTATATTATTATTACCTTTCCAATGGTGTATATGAATATTTTTGTTTATGCTGCAAATGATTTTTGCATCCCTCTAGCTCTTGCAAAAAGTGGCTTCCAAGGTAACAAGTGGGTGTGCAGCAGGGGGTTGCCATTCAGAATTTCAGGCATCCAATCATTCTCTTTTCTAAAATGCACCATTCCGTTCCACATCACATGTCATCACATTTCCATTTCTCCCATCAGTCCCATCAGCATGATTGCTCAGTTTTCAAAACTTAGGATAGCCTTCCTTAATTTGCCACTCTCCAGATGTTTTGGACTACAACTTGAAGAAATTGGAGGTGTCCAGCCTAAAGAGGAGATGGCTAAGTGGAGACATGCTAGCAGAATTCCCATATTTGGAGGGCTTCGTAGAGGGAGGATATGAATTTATTTTCCATAGATCTCAATCTTTATTAAAAGATTGCTTTTCAATTTCTTTATTTGTTTAAAAGAAGCTTGCAATAACACTGGGCTCTTTCCAAGCTAGGGTCTATTTTCCTAAGGAATTCAATCAGCTGGACAATGCTGTCATTTCCAGAAGCACCAGGGCACTAGATTCCAAGAATCTAGTGCTTTTTTAAAAAGTAGAAAAAGATTGAAAAGATTCTTTAATAACTTCTTTTTTTCAAACAGTAAGTGAAAACCCTGATCTATCCCCCAGTGCAGACTTTCCAAGGAAGGACAAGCATTAGCTGAACCTCATTCCAGCAAGTATTTATCCTGCTGTGGATCTGCTACAGATCCCCTGTCAGAGAAACATCCAGATTCACTCCCAGCAGGACCTATGGCAACATTCTTATTAATCCCTATTCCACAGGCGGTGGTCAAACTTGTGTACACTCTATTAAATGTCAAAATTCATCCTTCATCATGCAACCTGCCAACAATTGCCAATGAGATTACTTAGGAACACCTTGTTAGAGCACCAACATGACTGAGCTGCAGTGTTAACCTCAGCCCCATCTATCTACAAACAACAGTCTATAGTTAGGTCAAAATAGGAAATAAAATAGCCAAAATACAGTAAAACAATGGAAACTTAGCTCCTCCTCTTTGGCTTAGCTTAGCAACCATAGATAATGATCTACCAGCCATGCAGTAACGTAAGAACTTGCAGACAGCCTTGCTGGATCAGACCAAAAGAACACAGCATCCTTTTTAAAGCAGAATGGAGACTGCTAATGCCAGGAAACAGCAGAAAAAAGAACATTGTAAATACAACAGTATTCCAATAACTGCTTTTCTGAAAGCAATAACCATCCACTGGGATTTTAATTGAGCTGTCAAGGTTAACTTACCATCAATAAACTTTTCCTGTCTATGTTTTTTTAAAAAATTTCATTTTCATCTTGTGGCTGAGAAGTCCCTGTGAAATTCTTCATTACCCCCATCCCATGCGTGCTTTCCATCATTTGCTCATTTTTGTGTGATGCAGTGGCTCATTCTTTTCATCTTTTCATGTATTTGTGTGTGTGTGTCTATGTCTGTGTGTGCATTATATGTGTATATGAAATATATGTTTTTTTTTATTTTAATTCCATTTATATCCCGCCCTTCTCCGAAGATTCAGCGCGGCTTACAAGCTTAGCAGTAGCCTTCATTCTATGTATATGCCTGCTTATTAGGGCTTTCACACACACCCAAGCGGCATTATTAGAAAGTCAGCTTATTGCCCCCAACAATCTGGGTCCTCATTTTACCTACCTCGGAAGGATGGAAGGCTGAGTCAACCTTGAGCCTGGTGGGATGCGAACCTGCACTAATTGCAGGCAGCTGGTGTTACTTAAGGAGGCATTAGCCCACTGCTCCACTGTTTAACTGTGTATGCACACATGTATGTTTGTGCACGCATCTAACACACAGCTATATATAAAACACTGAAAGTAAATACAGTACATTTCACTGTACTTGTAATTAGAATTCAAGGTCAAACATCCATTTCCAAGTTAAACCTTATTCTCCCAATTTGCCTAATTTGCTTAGAAACCTACCTGTAGCTACTGTTAGACGGGCGTGACTGAAAAAAACGAGAGGTTAACTGGAGACATGGAGAAACAAGAGCCATGCTAAGCTGTCCCTAAACCATTTTAAAGAACAACACCAGAAATCTCTTTGAAGTCCTTAACCTAATTGTCAGGGAATCAGAGGAACAGTGGGATGAAATCAAAGAAGTGTTAAGGATGAATGTGAAATGAGACCAAGAAGGCAGCAAACTGGATGTTAGAACAAATGCTGCAAATTGGGAAGAAGAGAAGAGAAACCAAAGTCAAGTTAGACCAAGGGTCGGCAACCTTGGCTCTTTTATGACTCGTGGACTTCAACTCCCAGAATTCCTGAGCATAGCATAGCTGGCTCAGGAATTCTGGGAGTTGAAGTCCACGAGTCATAAAAGAGCCGAGGTTGCCGACCCCTGAGTTAGACAAAGATCTCAGGGGAAAAACAAAGCATTTTGGAGAGGTGTCAGAAAACACATGAAGCAGCATTAGAATGACATCTATCAAGACATCAAAGATAGACAAAAGAAGAAGAAAAATCTCCCCCCCCCCAAAAAAAATCTTTGGACTCAGTAGGATCTGGACAGGTAGTAACTGATTTAAAGAGAATCAAGCAAAGATGGAAGGGCTACAGTAAAATTCTGTACAGTAGAGATGTCAACGTCCAAGTCATTTGAGGTAGACCAAGTCAGGAAAGAGAGCAAGGATTTCAGAATGCTACATTGCTGATGTAGAATATAATAAAAGAATCTTGAAAGCCTTCCAGAATATCCTTGCATAACTTCATATAATGTACCAAATATCATTCACTTTCTCTTAACTGTCCTTGCATTCCTTTATCAAAAAAATGTTAACATGCTTTAGAAGCTGTTCCCTACTTTCTAGAATCTCTAGTACTACAAGATGAAATAAGATCAGCTTTCCAATCAGTACCAAGTTGGAAGGCTACAGAAATTTTTGGAATGTCTACAGAAATATGGCAACATACGGTAAGAACACAAGCAATGGCCTGATAGATCAGATGCTTAATCCATCTAATCCAGCAGTCTGTTCTCACTGTAGCTAAGCAACTGCACAAGGTAACCCACTACTCTCTTAACAGATGTTCTTCAGAAACCTTCAACCTACCGTCGAGTCTAGTAGCCATTGATCGCCATGAAGCAACAAATTCTAACAAGTCATGATATGCTCCACTTGGTCATGTCTTTTGATGTTATAATTGAGCTCTTCCACCTTCTTTGAGCAATAATGTATGGAATTTGATTTCTATGTATTCCATCTGATGATGTCCATATATACAGCCATCATTTGGTTGATCAAAGACAATGTTAGCAATGAAGAAATAATTAGACTGGCAGAAACATATAACCACTCTCTTGCTTCATTTCAGCATCCTAAGCCATATGATCCAAGTACATATTTCTTCTTAATATTTTCACATTCAACATTCCAGTCTCCAATCACTAGCAGCACATCCTATTTGCATCTTCTATCAGTTTCAAATTGATCAGAAAACCTGTCCATTCTCCTCATCATATGAGGTCCTCATTTAACAACCTATGGCAATTCACTTAATAACAGTAACTAGGAATGCCACCAACTAGATATCCCAAAGATTTTAATGAAGCCATGTCATATATACCATTAGAACTTCAAAAGATCATTGCACCATCTTTCATAAATCGTGGAGCACCAGGAAAGTACCTGAGGTTGGAAAAGGGCTGATGTGGTTCCCATCTTCAGGAAAGGGGGGGGGGAAACGGACCCAGGAAACTACAGACCAATCAGCTTAACATCAATACCTGGGAAGATCCTAGAAAAGGTAATCAAAAAACAGATCTGCAAACAACTAGAAGCAAACAAAGTCATAACCAGTAGCTAGCATGGGTTTGTCAAAACAGATCATGCCAAACCAATCTTATTTCATTCTTTGATAAAGTGACTAAACTAGTAGACCAGCAAAATGCTGTGGACGTAGTATATTTAGATTTCAGAAAGGCATTTGATAAATTAGACCACAACCTACTCCTTCGTAAGTTAGAAAAAGGTGGAATAGACAATATCACCACCAGATGGATCTGTAGCTGGCTGACAAACTGTACTCAATGATTAGTGATCAATGGCACTACATCCACATGGAGAGAAGTAAGCAGTGCAGTATAACAATGTTCCGTCTTAGGCCATGTACTCTTCAACTTCTTCATAAATGACTTAAATGAGGAAATTGAAGGGGAATTCATCAAATTTGCAGATGACACCAAACTGAAAAGAATATCCAACACCCCAGAAGACAAACTCAGGATCCAAAAAGATCTTGAAAAACTTGAACAATGGGCTCTATCCAACAAAATGAGTTTCAATGTGGAGAAAAGCAAAGTTTTACATTTAGGCAGGGAAAAATCAAAGCTGTAAGTACAGATTGGGCAAGACCTGGCTTAAAAACAATAACTGTGAGAGGGATCTTGGAGTCCTAGTAGACGATCACTTGACTATGACCAGCAGTGTGCAGCAGCAACCAAAAAAGCTAATACAATCCTGGGTTGTATAAACAGAGGTATAGAATCAAGACCACACAAAGTATTACTACCAATTTATAAAACCCTAATAAGACCATACCTGGAATACTTCAGCCAATTTTGGTCATTATATCACAAAAAAGATGCTGAGAGTTTGGAAAAAATTCAGAGGAGAGCAACTAAGATGATCAAAGGCCTGGAGACTAAAACATACAAAGAACAGCTGCAGGACTTGGGTTTGGCTAGTCTAAAGAAAAGAAGAAATACGTAGGGGAGAGATGATAGCAGTATTCCAGTATCTGAGGGGCTGCCACAAAGAAAAGGAGGTCACATTACTCACCAGAGCACCAGAGGGCAGGACGAGAAACAATAGTTGGAAACTGATGAAAGAGAGAAGCAATCTGGAATTAAGGAGAAACTTTCTGACAATGAGGACAATCAACCAATGGAACAGCTTGCCACTGGAAATCTTGGGCGCTCCATCACTGGAAACTTTTAAGAAGAGACTAGACATCACCTGTCTGAGATGGTATAGGTTCTCCTGCTTGAGCAGGTGGCTGGACTAGAAGACCTCTAAGGTCCCTTCTATTCTATTCTATTCTATTCTATTCTATTCTATTCTATTCTATTCTATTCTATTCTATTCTATTCTATTCTACACTATCCTATCCTATCTATCCTATCCTATCCTATCCTATCCTATCCTATCCTATCCTATCCTATCCTATTCTATTCTTCCTAGTAGTATGTTGAGTGCCATCTGACCTGAGGTGCCCATCAACCAGCACTCTCTCGTCAATCATTTTATATTTTCTATTCATTTGATTTTCTTGGTAGTTTACCACTGTTTTCTCCTGCACAGTATGAATTCATCCCTTTGCCATTATCACTAAAATAATCATTTACCTCCAGCATCTTCCTACATTACTGCTGCACAACGTAAGTTCCTGCTTGCTTTAGCTGGGCAGCTGAGATGACATTCATACCTTGGGTGACATTGCTGGGATTATTCTTGGCTTATTCTCCTAGTGTTCTTTGTTCGTCCCTCCCAGGAACACCAACCACCACAATGATGAAGCAGCACAGCAGGACCTGGGGTGGCCTCAGTACTAAACAGATCTTTAAAAGCTTCTGAACATGTTGGATAAGCAGGTTTGTTTTGACCTGTAATATATGTGTATGCAGGTACATATCTCCATAATTCACCCTCTCCTCTTTTCCCAATTTGATATTTGGTTCTGCTTCAATATAGTTGCTGCACTATTTTGATAAATCAAGCAAACTGAAAACATACAGACAGATGGCAAAGGTGTGTGGAGTTTTTGTGGTGGTGGTTGTTGTTGTCCTCATAGAGAGATTAATTTAATCATTCTACATCTTTATCTTCTTGTGATTTAAATTTGCAAAAAGTGAGTTTTTCCTCCCTGGCCCAATTGGATTTCTTCCTGGTGATCAAGGAATATTTTAATCCTCAATACGTTTTTGGGTAGCCTTTAAATTACATTCCATCCGTTTGTTATGTTGTTTTTTTTCCTTAATGGCCCTGACAATGAATACTTTGTATATGTACTAATCTGTAAATAGACTCCCAGTCCGGAAAGCATCTCAGCAACATAACATCAATTGTACCAGCTTCCATTTAGCTGGAACTGAATAAAGCCACACTAGAGATGCATATGACATCCAACTTGCAGGATTAGAGAGGGGGACCTCGTGCTATAAATCTTGATTGTCAATCATTGCCCAGGATTAAGGGATATAGTTAAATAAAAAAAAAAACCAAAAAGGGAGCACTTCCTTCTGCCTACTGAGCATTTGGATTATAGCCCAGAAATAGCCTTGTTTGAGTCAAGGCTGCCTCCCTTCTGCCAAGGTAAGTTAATGCAAGCCGTCGCTCTCCGCACAGTTCCTTTTCAGCCTAACAAGAAATGCAGAAGGAGATTCCCTTGTATGAAAGTCTGAGTGAACCTCCCCTTTAAATTGCCCCATTTCCCACTGAACTGATCCCCCAAGGCTGTGTCGGTTTCCTAGTCATAGCAAACATACACCCATCTCCAAAGCAAAGTGGCTGTTTTTCATTAGCCTCCTCCTGGGGCCTAGAAGGAACTGACACCTGTCAAAGGTTTGGGGACAGGTTTTCTTGCTTTGAACATTTCTCCGTTTCAGTACATCTTCAGAAGTGAATGCCACTTGACAAGATCTGACAATAGCAAATGAAGCATCCATGCATCATGTAAAAAGATTAGTTTTAGTATTATAAACTGTTAATAGGCAAAACCTGTAAACTTACCAATAAATCACGTGTTTTATTGTTTAGGGCTACTTGGTTTAACTTATTTTAATTTTTGTATATTATGTGTTGTATATAGTGTTTTAATTGCCCTGTACACTGCCCCGAGTCCTTCGGGAGAGGGGCGGTATATAAATCCAAATAATAAATAAATAAATCAGAAAGGCTCCAATTGGAGTCTTTCGAAACCGTGAAATTCCTAGACATTTAAGGGCAAGCCAGTGACTTCTGCGTTCTCAAACACATCCCATATGTGCACTAAAGGAAAATAACATATTTCCAGTGCTAAGCAAATACAATCCTCGTTGCTGTTAATACATGTAATGTTAAATATACATTTTGTTTATCATGTTTTTCTGGAATTATACCTAATAAAAAAAAGTTCAGGTTTAAAATCTACGTGTTTCCCTAACATCTTTTCTAACCAAATATGTATTTTTGTCCAAATTTTTTTTTTGCTTTAGCACGTTTCCACCACAGGTGATAACATGTACCAGGATTTTGATTACATTTCCAGCATTTACTAGACATAAGAGAGATAACACCATTGGATGAAGCGATAAGTAATAAAATACTGGACTGTGCTGAAATGGATAGACGTACATTGAGAATGAAAGAAAAAGAAAAAGAAGACAAAGAATATTTTCAAGCATGCAACTTATTTTATCAATGGCTGGAAAATAATATAGACTTGTCTTCTCTGATGGTTATTTTGAGAATAAAATGGGGCAATTGCTATTAGTACACATTAACAGTTTAGTGCAGGGATCTCCAAATTTGGCCCTTTTATGACTTGTGGACTTCAACTCCCAGAATTCCTCAGCCAGCCTGGCTGAGGAATTCTGGGAGTTAAAATCCACAAGTCATAAAAGGGCCAAATTTGAAGACCCCTGGTTTAGTGCCTGTAAGGATATTTCCCCATGATGAAATTCTATTAATTTTCTATTAGAATTACAGAAATTAACTTATTTAAATTGCATTCCACCTGTGTCTTTTTGGCTCCTGCTTGATTGTAATGCACATCTTTTTTGGCCAGACATAGTTGGTCACCTACAATGGCCCTGAGATGCTGTAATAAATATTAATAACTCACCTTGTCTAAGGAACATACAGGCAAGACGTCTAAGACAAAATCCATGGAAATATTATCTTACTTCTTTACCCTTTTACCCTCCAACAAAATGCTTCTCCAGAAAAATCTAAGGCAAGGAAAACTTTCTGCTGAGAGCCTACCTTTGATGTAGTGGCATCATTCCTATCCTGAATGGCATCTTGGTTGGGGGAAAATCTTATTAGACCACTGGAGTGCAAGGACAAGGCTTGCGTTCTTTGTACTAATTGTTTTCCACCTCTCATCTTGTCCAGCTTTAAACAAAAGCCCCCCCCCCTGCCCCAAACCCAAAATGAGACATAGTGGCACAGTGGTTAGAATGCAGTATTGCAGGCTAAGTCTGCCGATTCTCACCGGCTGAAGGTAGACTCAGCCTTCCATCCTTCTGAGGTCGGTAAAATACGAATCCAGATTGTTGGGGGCAATATGCTGACTCTATAAACCACTTAGAGAGAGACTGTAAAGCACTATGAAGCGATTTATTTATTTATTTATTTTATTTAATTTGTATACCGCCCTCTAAGTCTAAGAAAGTGCTATTGCTATTAGCTGAGGTGGAGGTGGTGGGGACAGCTGCCCTTAGCAAAGGGGGTAATATTTTTTTAAGAAGCAGAGTGATAGGGTGGGAAAAGGGCATAATATGTACCTTATCTACACCTAACCTTTAAATCTGCTTATTGCAACAAGATGTTAATTTATTGGGAGGGGGAACAGCACTTCATTATATTGCTAACGCCCTCATGAATGGCAGGCTCAACAGGTTGCTTCATGGGATTCATACAGCCACTCCTGGCAAAGAAATTCCAAATTTGGACTTAATTAATATTCCTACTCGTGGTTTCCATAGTTTCTTTTTAAACACGAGTACTAGCAGAACCTTGGCAGCAGCTCTGCCCATATTCTCAATAATAACCCCCCTCTGGCTGTCAATATATATGGGAGGGAAAAAAAAACATTTTTTGCATACCTAAAACAGCCTGTGTTTTCTCATTCTTTTGTATACCCCCAGCACCCAGAAATATGTCTGCAAAGGTGTTTGGTCTTATTTTTTTAATGAAATTTTAATTAGTTTTTCTTTATTGCCACATTGCTCAGCTTAACAGTTTTAATTCTCTCCTTGCTTGAGTTCTACAAAGTGTAGAGAGGGCAAAATTACTTTTTTTTTTCCTTTCCTGGAAATAGTTGCTGGATGGTGATGATGCCTGCGACAGTTTTCAGGGTTAGAGCCTTAGTTCACCACATATTCCACTTCATCACCCTATTAAAGAATATTTACTTTGAGTGATTACTATTAATTATTATGATAAACCCCATTCTGAAGGTATCCTTGTATAAGTGGATTGACTGTTTGGTTGCAAAAGCTTAAGGAAATGGATGTTAAAGCTTAGAACTACCCTGTTAATGTCTGATGTGCTCCCTATCTATGGTCAATTATTTGTTGCAATACTATGCCCCTCTTTAAATAACTATCATCTACTGACTTAAATAACTAACATTTATTGTGAAAAAGAAAGGTAAGAGGTAAATGCAGTAGTTAATGCCAGAGTTCCAGGGCAGCATCTTTTTATTGTGGGTGTCTACTGTGCCCTTTCCTGCTTTAAAGCAGCAGAGAAGCGCTAGTTGTAGCACAACTTTGCAAGTTCATAAGACATTGAAATAGTAACCTTCAGTCACATGACACAACTCCAAACTCCTTCTACTTTTGTAGCTCTGCCATCCCTGCCATCTCAACTTGGCAAGACATCCAATATTCTGCTTCCAAAAAGGATTTGTAAAGGCTCCTGCACATGGAGCCTTGAATGATTAACAACAAACATGTTTGTAGTTCACCTGTGATGTTCCCATTGTCTTTCAAATGTGTGTTGATGTCATGATGAAGTTTTGCTGTGTGCATTCAAGATTAGAATGAGTCTCGTTGGTGCATTGGGTCCTTGGGTTCTCCCCATTAGAGGAGAGAGGTAGGGAAGCTCCAACTCTCCATCCCAACCTTGTCATTAGCCATGCCAACCTTCACTCCTTAGAGAAAGACCTGAAGAGAACATACTCTAGTGTGTAAGGGAGGGACCCTAATAAACAGAATGGAAACTGTACCCCTTCCTCACTCCCCATCATCTTTTGGATATGACCAAGTTCAAACCCAGTTCTTCTCTTTGTTTAATCCCATCAGACTCAGATTGAACTCCCTGCCCAGAAAAATTCCCCTGCAATTCTATCTATGCCAAAGAATAGAAGCCTCCCCACCAGCTCACAGCCCAGCCCAAGGGCAGCTGTTATAAGGGAAATGCAACCTAGAGAAAACTCAACTTTCCATCTTATCAGCTGGTGACTTCAACATTCCATCTCTTAACAATGGAGCTTCTTGGGGCTCTGTTGCCCTTCTAAGAGGACCATTTTACCTAACAATAGAAATACAGCATTCTATCTGGAAATAAGTCATTTATGTCAACAAGTGATTGCAGGAGGCAAAGATGGAGAACACAGGGCAAGAGGACTTAGTTTCTGGCCATAATAATAGAAAGCCTCCATGCAAAACATTCATGATTTTGATTATAATGGGATTCAAATTTCCTGAGTAGGGAAAAAAGTAGAATAAAATTGCACCTTATTCTGATTCTCTGTCTTTTCCTGATGCTATTGCTATGGCTAAGTGTTTATTCACAGTAGGCATTTGCTCTTCAAAATGTCTTTCATCCACCTGCTTTGTAAGCGTATGGTATTTGTGGGAAACAGGCTTCTGGGCTGCCCACTTAGCTGTTGTTGTCCGCCACATATACCAGTAACACGTCTGAACTACCAAAGGGAACAATGGCTTCCAGTATTTGTCTCTAGAAAAGATAGCTACTTTTTTTTTTTTGGAGCAGCAGCTTAAAGTTTGGCTTTTAAACATATTTTACACCAAGGACTTTGAGTTTAAGTCTGCCTCTGTGTAGGCTTTCTATGTGGCCTATATTGCTAGACAAAGTTTTAGTTTTAGTTTTCAGCTGCTATTTTGATTTCCCAAAGTGCTTTTGATATAGAGTTGTTTTGAGTGTTGTAGAAAATCAAAATGGCTTCTCGGCCCCACCATCGACAGTCATGTTCAGATCTTTTCTAGAGAGTCTATTTGTTATATTTTATCTTTGCAGGGCTGTCCAATCTGGCCTCCACAATGAACTATCACAAGGGAGAGCAGTTGTCTGGAAGTTGCTTATCTCTACCCCTTGAAAAACAGACTAAAAAGGGGTGAAAAAAGTCAATAGAGCAGCCACAATCAAAGGATGTAAGTGCTCCACTTCTGTGGAAGACTCCAAACTTAATGGCTGTACCAAAGCCCATTTTTAGCTGGCCAAGGGTAACACACAGGCAATCCTGATCTTCACATGCTTCATCACCATGTTGTTTTACATTTCTGGTGTGGTGTTTTACTCTAATCATTATCAAGCTGACAGGAATAAAATGGATTTTGATTCTTCTGTTAAATACATTTCCTTTACAAATAAGCATGGTTTTCTTATTCTGAAGGAAAAGTTTTTTTGAAGATTAGTGTGCATTAATAATCCTGTTTAACGTTGTGTCTGAAGAAAGCACACAAGAGAGAAATAAAATGATAGAGCAGAAGGGTTAAGTGATCTTAGAGATCATCTAGATGTTCCAGATGATACTGACTGGAGGTTTCTGAGAGTTGCAGACTGCACATCTTAAAAATGCTAGGCTTGAGAAACAGTGGTTTAACTCATTGTGATGTACCCACTCAGCCAGATCTTTCCACAGGTGTTGCTGCCAAATTGTCTCCACATTCTATGTAGGCAATCCTCTAGTTACAATCAAAACAGGGGACATACAATTCAGACAATCGGATTCAAAGTCTGACAGTTGGGCTCCCTCCATGGTCAAGTGACCAAACTTCAGGCACTCAACAGCACAGCTACACATGCACAACCGTTTGCAGTGTCTTGCGGTCACATGGCCGTGCCTTAGGGCAGCTTTTAGCAAAACCACACCCAAAATGAACTATTGGTTCATTTAATGACAGCCACATTCACTTAACAACCACCAGAGTTGCTTTATGCAAAAAAGGTAATAAATTCAGTTCAGTCACATGACCAACCAATTTTACAACTGTTACAACATGTGACTGTAATGAGCAGGTTCTGTTACAGTTGTATGATGAGGACTACCTGCAGTGCTTTTTTTGTAAAAGAAAAAGGTGCCGGAACTCACACATGTCATACAACCCACCTTGCCTACCCTACAAGGTTCCATCCAATAAAGGTGCCGGAACTCTGTTCTGAGCATTCTATGACAAAAAAAGCCCTGACTACCTGTATTTTTGTCTTTTAAACTTTCCCTACTCAAAATGTGGTGTTTTATATTTGTTGAAATTCATCACATTGGTTTCTGCCCATTTTCCAGCTTGCCAAGATCCTCTTGAATCCAGATACTGTTCTCTAAAATGTGCTTGCCTCCCGCCCACCCCACCCCCATCTCTGTGCCATCCATAAATCTGATAATTGCATTTTTAATCCTTCGTGAAGGTCATTTACTTTGATGTGAAGCCATTGACATAACCCTCACTGGGTATGATTGTTAAACCTACTCTGTTCTTCTAATGGAATCATGACCCAAGCTATATTTTGCCATCTTTTATGCTTGGATTTCATGGGAGATTTTCTCCAAAACTTTGATGAAGTCAAGGTACACTGTGTCTACTACATTTCTGGGTCAACTAAACTATGGTAGTTACTGGTGTGTGTATCAAAAAAGAATCCTGGTTTTTGTTTGGCATGAATTATTTTTGATATACCTATACAGGCTCCCGCCAAGCAATGTAGTCTTTCTCTAAATGTTGAGAATCCAGTTGCTTAATCATATGTTCCAGAATTTTGCTCAGCATCTGTGTCAAACTGACTTAGCTTAATTATGCATATCTTCTTCCCTCTCCCATCCACTGTCTATTTTGAAAACTGGAACAACACTAGCTGTTCAACTATCCTCTCACTTAATGCCCAATCTCTGTGATATCTAAAAGATCACAGGAAGGGACTTCAAGATGACAATCACTATTTCCTTCATTAATTTTAGATATAAGTGGTTTAGACTTAAGCTCATTCATAATGGTCAGGAACTTCCTAACAGTGAGGACAATTAACCAGTGGAACAGCTTGACTTCAGAAGTTGTGGGTGTTTCATCACTGGAGGCTTTTAAGAAGGGACTGGATTCTTTCTGAAATGGCATAGAGGTTGGGCTAGAAGACCTCCAAGATCACTTCCAGCTCTATTCTGATTGAAGATATTGAAGATTGAACTCCCTCACCATTTCTTTATTTACCTTGGGTTGCTATTCTTCCTTGGGGGCCAAAGCCCCAAAGGACTTTGAAATTACGCCAAAGACTGCACACAATGCTAGAAAGTAAGTTGCATACAACCCTTGGTGCTTGATAACCCAACAAATAACACTTTAGTGAGTCCACCCCATTTTTAAATAACAGTTTTCTCCTACATCAGTGTCAAAAAAATTCTTGTCCAGTTTGTTTAAAGCAAAACAGAAACTCATTGTTAGCACATTTTTTTCCAATTCTACTCCTACAGAAAAACTTCAAATATTTTTTAAAAGTTAATATTAGTTCCATATTTTTCTTTTCTCTCTCCACATCCCATCATCGCATTTCCAGCTACAACAGAACAGTGCAATATAAATACAGCTAACTCTGTGGAAATGAATTATTGACAATTTTAATACATGTTGCATAGTACATATTAATACAGAAAAATACATGTTATCAGCACAGTACTGTTGACAGTGGACTAATCCATTCCACCTGCTCAAATATTAGTGCAAATAATTATATATTTGTAATGCATCATTGCTGTCTAGTTGGAATCCATGCCAGCAGAATAAATGTCTCTTTGAAGAAGCTGTTTGCCATTATGGTCACAATGCATCATATTCATACTCAAATTGACTTTGGATGGATAAGGAGGTAGATTGAGCAACTTTCAAAAATCCACTAGTGTGAGATTTAGCAAGTTATTTTAATGAATTGTTTACAGTCAAATGAACGTTACCTCCCCTGCCCTCCCCCCCAAAAGGCTTTCATCTGGATAGCCAAATGTGCTGGCTGGCCTTAAAATATTATTGGACACATTGAATAGTGTTTAGGGTTCAACGGCAAAGCCAGGATTTAGCCCATCTCTGAAATAGTAATTATTATTGCTGCTATCTGCCTCGTTCTAAGCTTATATGTTTGATTCTTCTTATATGTACTAAAATCAAAATGTATTTTGTACACTTCACGGTAAATATATACATATATGGAGCTGAGGACTGCCCCCGACCTCCGATCATTCCGCCGGGGCCTGAAGACCTGGCTTTTTCAGCTCTCGGGCCCAGACTGAGGAAGAATTTTTAATTTGGGGTTCTTTTTAACTGACTACAGGGTTAATTTAATACTTTTTAATTTGTTCTTAATTTTTGTATTTTGGATTTTTAATTCCCTGTAAACCGCCCTGAGTCCTCAGGGAATAGGGCGGTATATAAATATAACTAAATAAAATAAAAATAAATATATATATATATATTATGGCAAATATATTATTAACCTTAAAGTAAGGAATGTGCACCTTTTTATAGTCTGAGGATCATATTTTGTCTTTAAGTGACATGCCAGTATCACGCTCAGAATAAAACGTACGTGATCAGGAAAACAAACAAATTTTAGATCTTTGCAGTACTTCAGGTTTGATTCCAAATCAGATTTGCTTCACAGCAGAAAAATGTGAACTAGTGTTGTTGTTACTCTTTAAAACAGCTGTCTTTTCATATAATTGAGCATGATTCCAGGAAAAGATATGGCTGCTTTAAAGAGATACAGATAGATGCTACCTTTGTGTCTCTGCATGCTTCTCAAAGCCTAGCAGTCATATTAATTTGGTCGCACTTTAAATGCAAAGTTAATTAAAATTTAATAGAGCTGTTTCCTTTTTTAAAAAAACAAGTTTTATTGGTTTTTCAGTTAAAATCTACATATTTAGAAAGCATCATGGTGACTGGGTAATCAGAGATTCAGTAACAGAGTTTTCAGTACATAATTCAGGTTACATTATCAAAACATCCTTCTCAATTTCCCTTAACATTTCATACAATCAGTTTAAACTAATAAATTTCTAGAAATAGCATGGTCAGTTAAAAAATTTGTCAATTCAATTTCATTGAGATATATCTATGTCCTGTTATTAAATTTTACCTAATTTTGATTTTAATTATATTATTCAAATTTAGCGTTTAACATCCCAAATAATATTCACAACCCAAATTTCCCTTATTTCTTTACAGCAAAAACTATAGCATCTAACATGTACACAGTGGCTGAGTAGCTATGTTCTACCTAATAAACATTGTCTGTTTCACATCCTAATACATCACACGTTACTGACAGGACCACAGCCTATGTTTATCAATCTACAACTATTTATACACAACCAGATTCTGTTTTAAATTTTAGCTAATTCTTAATTCTTAAATAGAATAATCAAACATCTTTTAACATCAAACCTGTGATCTATAAACCAAATTTCCATTATGTCAGTGCACAAACTATGTCTAAAATAAGCCTAATAGATACATAAACACATTCTAGTTCTATCTCATAAACATTTTCTATTTCAGATCCTGATAGATTACTGATTACTAAAAGGATAGCCTTTAATGGTTCTCTAAGAACTCACTTTTTAAATCTAACTCGGGCTTTCTTTTTTTGCCAATCAGGTTTCCAGACCAAAGCCTTTAAATTGTCAGATAGGTCTCCCTTCGCTCCAATACATATTATTTGAATCGAAGGAGGCCATCTTGCCATCAGTGATCCACAAAAAAACAAACCATTTGTAATCATTATGTTGTTGCTTTGTTAGTTCTAGTCTCTGTATTTGCTCTAAAAACTTTATCTTCAGTTCGGTCTGGATTCCTCTTCCATCTGGGTTCATCTGCTTTAAGTAGAGAGTCTTATCCAGTTTTGTAATTAGTGCTTGGCTATCCAGGCTTTTGCCAACCTAGCAGTTCGAAAGCATGTAAAAATGCAAGTAGAAAAATAGGGACCACTACGGTGGGAAGGTAACAGCGTTCCGTGCGCCTTTGGCGTCTAGTCATGCCGGCCACATGACCACGGAGATGTCCTCGGACAAGCGCTGGCTCTTCGGCTTTGAAACGGAGATGAGCACCGGCCCCTAGAGTCGGAAACGACTAGCACGCATGTGCGGGGGAACCTTTACCTTTACCTTTATCCAGGCTTTCAGGAAACTGTCTTTGTTGATCTTCCACATCCTCTATGTTAGCATCACTATCTTGCACATAGTATACTTCTAAAGTTATAGGCTCTTTTGATGGAGTCAAAAGTTGAATATTAAGTTTTCCCATAGTTTGTTGTTGGTCCTTAAGGTTATTTGCCATAGTGATAGTTCCTTGTACTTTTAGAGTTGTCAGTTCTTTGGATAGAGTCAATTTTTTGTATTAGTTTTTTCAATAACTTGTTGTACCTTGTGTTCCTCTGTCTCAGTAGTAATTTGTTCCAGTTTTGTTATATTCTGAGTTGTAAATTCTTTAGCTGACGTTGGTTTACAGCTTGTAAATTGGAGTTGGCACCTAAATTTTCCAGCCTGGAGATAAACATCTCAGAAACTTTATGGATTGTTTCTATTATGAGCTTATAGTCAAGCAAGGTTTGTGGCTGATCAGTCTCCATTTTGAAGCAGTGATAAATAGTCCTTAGTGGAGGCTAATTTTTAAACAAAAGTTAGTAAATGTTCACCTCCACAAGCCTTGAGTTCACCTCCAGCTGTTTCAGGTTTTTATCTTTAGCTGATAATGTCAAGGGCAGTTCCAAAATAAACAGGTTTATTTGCCAAAAAGGCCACAAGATGTCCCCAGCATACTTAAAATCTTTTTCAGACAGAGTAAATTTATCAGTTTTGAGTACTTTTAAGTAACTTTTAAGTAGTTCTTTTCTCTCTTTTCTCCCTTTTTTTAACCAAATAGACAGAATGGCCAGTTTCTGTAAGGATAGGAGTTTTGGGTCGCCAAAAATAGAAAGGAAGTAAGTCGAATTAAATAGTATTATTCTGTTCAAATTTTTCTTTTTTCTCCCGGCGTGATCAAAGGCCGCCCTTAAGGACGGTGGGGGGAAAAGCTCCCTTCCCTCTCTCCTCGCTGGGGGAAGCAAATTCAAAGAGCTTTTGGCAGGAAAAAGTAGACAATTAGGAAAGCAAGAAGGCAATTTTCACCCAGTTTTCAAGTGCTTTCAAGTGCTTTGTTGTACTTTTGGCTTCGACAGGAAACGGCTGAAACAATGGGCCATGGGAGTGGCCAATCCTTTCTTCGTCAGTTCAGAGAGTTGCTCCAAGCTGACGGGAGGGCTACTGCCCTTCTACCGCTGACTGAAGAGACCTCTTTCCTGCTTGTCACCCCTCCAGGGTGACTTTCAACCCCTTTACAGGGGTCCCCCGATGAAGAAATCCAGATGATGTGGGGAACATTCCCTCATGCGTCTGGCCATGCCAAAAACCGGAACCGGAAGTCGAGCTGTTCCCTTTATTTGTATTTAATAGTTTTGTCTGACACATTATTAATTATAACTTAGTAACCATTTTTGAAGATTATTGGGCCCTCAACCTCTATATCTCTATCCTTAATGTCCGTGGAGATTCTTGGTCATCCAGATCATAGCTGTCTCCAAGGTGCTTTTTCAAACTGCAACTGGGCTGTTGTTTTTTTCTTGTGGAAGAAAAAGACGTTTCACTTCTCACCCAAGAAGCTTCATCAGTTCATTGGAACCGATGAAGCGTCTTGGATGAGAAGCAAAATGTTGTCTTCTTCCTCGAGAAAAAACAGTCCGGTTGCCATTTGAGAAAGCAACTTTGAGACTCTCTCCTTAATGAATAGAAGCATAAGAGGTCACGTTCCATTTGGTGCAACAGCAGACTGGGTGGAGATTGGTAGAGAGAAAATTGCCCCAAAGCTGCTTTTTCAGGAGGCAACTGGACTTTGTTTTTCTTTTTCTTTGAAGACGTTTTGCTTCTCATCCAAGAAACTTCTTCAGCTCTGACTGGATGGTGGGGAGCTGAAGAAGCTGAAGAAGTTTTAGATGAGAAGCGAAATGCCCTCAAAGAAAAAGGAAAACTAGAAAGTCCAGTTGTCTCCTGAAAAAGCAGCTTTGGAACAACCATGACGACCATGGCAGTTGTCAAGTGAGTTGCACCTGATTTTACAACATTTTTGCCACAGTTGTTGAGCAAATCATGTGGTCATTAAGCAAACCATGTGGTTGTTCAGTGAGTCCGACTTCCCCCATTGACTATGCTTGTTGGAAGTTGGCTGGAAATGTCACAAATGGCAATCACATGACCTTGGACACTGCAATGTCATGAATACAAGAAGTTGCCAAGCACCTGAATTTTGATCATCTGATTGTGGGGATCCTGCAGCTGTCAGAGGCAAGAACTTGTTGCAAGTCATTTACTTATCACTGTTGTAACTTTGAAAAGCTTCTAAACAAATGGCTGTAAGTTGAGGACTACCTGTAATTGTGTTGTCTATTACCATCTTCCTGCTTCTCGTTTCTTGAAAAAGAGAGAAAATATCAAAGAAATCAAAAGAAGAGAAAGAATGGTTATGGGGGCCCATCTTTCACTTCTACCAATACTTCCTGATTAAGTGTCCATCAGAAGCCATGCACTGTGGCCATGCATTGCTGATCTGACTTTTTAATACTAAGTATATCACCGTTCTGATTTATTAATTAGCAAAAGCTGGAACTGGGCATGTCTAGTGTAATGAAGAGAAGGACTAGGGGTGACATGATAGCAATTTTCCAATATCTCAGGGGCTGCCACAAAGAAGAGGGAGTCAAGCTATTCTCCAAAGGACCAGAAAGCAGGACAAGAAGCAACAGATGGAAACTAGTCAAGGAGAGAAGCAGCCTAGAACTAAGGAGAAACTTCCTGACAGTTAGAACAATTAACCAGTGGAACAACCTGCCTCCAAGTGGTGAATGCTCCAACACTGGAAGTTTTTAAGAAGAGACTGGACAGCCATTTGTCTGAAATGGTATAGGGTTTCCTGCCTGAGCAGGGGGTTGGACTAGATGACCTCCAAGGTCCCTTCCAACTTATTATTATTATTATAACCTCCAAGGTCCCTTCCAACTTCATTATTATTATTATTAAATTGAAAAATCCAAGGGGGCACCAATATATTTTCTATGCTCTGCAGCCTTTTTCCTTAGGCCTACTTCTGCTGTTGTTAGCAATCTCACACTCTATTTGATAAAAAGATAGGCAACAGAGACAACTATAGGGAACAGAGGCTTCAACCATTTGTCATCACATTCAATCCCTGGCTGGTAGCATGAGAAGAACTCAGTGATATGGAGATTCTCAATCATCCAGGTTATGGTTGTCCCAAAGAAAGGATCTGTTCTTTGCAATCATCTGGCCATTAGCTCTCTGAAGAACGGTTGTTAGCTCTCTAACAACCAACCTTCAGACTGCTAATAACCAGAGGACTGCTAAGGTTATAAATCCTTCCATTCCCCACCATTCAGCCAGAACTGAAGAAGCTTCATGGATGAGAAGCGAAACATTTTCAAGGAAAAAGCAAAGTCCAGTTGCTTTTGAAAAGCACCGTTGGGAATGAGAAGAAAGCGATACCTAATGTTTAATTTCACCCAAGCTAATAGGACACGTGGAGCTCTGTGTGATTTCAAGTAGCCACCTTGTTGGATGGCTGCAGAGGACCATCCTTCTCTTGGATGAAAAGAGAAGCAAGAGGCTTCTTCCCACAATCATTTGATTGTCCCTCTGACCAGTATAGCTCCAAGCCTCTTTTTCTTACCTGCAATAGGGAGTAAAAGCATTTTTTAAAAAAACAGCCAGTCAGTCTTACTTCTTTCACTGCATTAGTCAACCTGTGGTCTTTTTAAAATCTGACAATTCAATATAATCTTTTTTTAAAAAAAACCTTTTAAGAGCCTCAGGGTTTTGGGAAAGGTGGGCCAATGATGTCATAATTGCTAGACAGTAAGGGGCATCATGCAGGTTACCTAAAGGGTTAGCAGACAAGATCCAGTCCAAAGTGAAATGTTGCTAAAAGTTACAGAATTTCCCCCTCCCCCTTTTAATGTCACCTTTGAGCTGAAGAAACTGTTTGCTTTGCGGCAGAAAACAAGAGAGCTATCAAAGTATTTCAACTGTGCCCTTAAAATGTTACGGCTGCCTTCATCCTTTATGACTCCCCATCAGCCTGCTTCTAAGCATTTAAATATATCTTTCTTATTTTTTCGGTTCTCCTCCAATCCCCTTCACAATATTTTCTTTTTCAAGTTGTATGGTGGAGTAATAAAGTACTCTGCCACCTTTCATTATTGCTATTCCTTTTGCTGTAAGGCAAATAGAATATAAATACCAAGTTCTGTTTAAAAAAAAATTACAGGACTTGGAGAGGGGAGGGAAAAATCACATATGTTATTTTCTACCCTTTGGGTAATTTCCCATTTTAACCAATTGGAAGGCGTATAATTACACCCACCCCCCTCTCAGGCATTTGCTTGATTGCCGCTCATTAAATGCCAGTGTTAGAAGAAGGAGCCTTAGAAAGGCAGCACTTTTAATTCATTATCCTCAAATAAAAGGTCATTCTTTAAAATTTACTTGTCAATAGTACTTAAATTATATCAAAGTGCTACTAGAAATATTTTCCTAAATTGCATGCCATAATAGCTATAATACCTTGAAATGCACAGCAGTTTGCACCCTCCCTTCCCCTCCCCAGAGTCAAATTTTATTTTTCAAGTAAGTTGTGTTGGTTTGAAGTGGGGAAAGGGGTGCACAGTCTATCAATAGGCTTGTTGATCCCAATGATGGGAGAATAAAGACCGCAAGAGAAAAAGCCAATGGGGAGATGAAAAATGGGAGGAACAGTATGGAGTATTTCATATAAGGACATACCTGCTGGCATCTTGAACAGGAATACTCCACACTGTGATCTATTGATCTGCCAAGCCCTAGAATACGGTTGCCCTATTGGAAATAGTTTTAAGATATTTTCACTGTCTGGCTCTTGGTGGGGACAAAAGATGGACTAGTCCCTGGTCTTTGTCCATAAAGGGTACTAATCCTGTTCAGTATGTTCCCATGCAGCCAGTGGTGGGATTCACCCAGTTGGCACCACTTCGGCAGAACCAGTAGCCAATTTTTTTTGTTGCCCAGGCCCAGAATGGACTTCCAGAAGCAGCACCCACACAGAGAACCGGTTGTTCACATATCTGAATCCCACCACCGCATGCAACCAATACTCAGAGGCCGTTAGAGGGTTTGAATTGTATTAAGCTATGTTTTAGCTATTTTTGCCGAATAAGTCATGATGGGCAGGTTCATCTACAAGGCCAGACAATAAACCAGGCCTCGAAACTGCAAAGGCTGGCTTCACGTAACATGCGACTAAACAAGCCAGAGCTCAAAACAATATCTGAACACAACCAGAATCCTTAACAGCAACAGGAAGAGCTATCCTATGCCTGTTGTTAGCCCTCCCATTTAACTCATAGGTTGCTTGTTGAGTTTGTGCAATACATTAACACAATATTCAGCACAGGAAAATGCTTGCTAGCTGCAATTCCTATCCATATAAACAGCTCCTTTGGGCAGATCACTTGTTTCTCTATCTAGTAACTACAGGGGAAGGCAGCATGGAAAGGAAACTGATCAGTTACAGATCAGAATGAACCTAATGCAGTACTTAGATTTTCAGTTTTGTGAGAATTGCCATTTTACATTATCTGCATCTGGTCACCTCCAAGCAAAAGTTGGAAGAGATGGCTTGTTAAGGATCCCTTCTTTAAGAGATCATCATCATCAAGGACTCCATAACTGAATTTTCTAAATGACTACCTCCAGTACTTTAGAACAGGTTGTCCCCCTAATATCTGAACCACCTCCAGGCACGAAGAAATTTGCTTGGGAATGAATTTGGAGATACTGTAGATTAATTGACCTGTTAGATGGCACAGCTAGGAATACTATTTTTGCTTTAGCATCATTGTTGCTCAATGTAAATTGTTCAGAAACATTTGAAATACAATAACACACTGGCCATAGCAAATAATAAATAAAATTGAAGTGTAACTGAAAAATATTTTTAAAAAGCTCTTATGTTTATTAGCTTGTGGACAAATAGGACAGCCATGTTAGCATTTTGAATGTGCTACTGGAACTTTAACATAAGTAGCTGTCTTCACTTAAGTTGGTACTTTCCAGATATACAGCTGATTTTCACTCCCATAATTCCCAGCCAACATAGCCTGCTGGCTGGAGATTGTTAACAGAAGCCAATCTTTATCTAAACTGTTGGATGCCCAATGAACATGTTCTTTCCCATTGACCTACAGTATCTTTAATCAAACTTCATTTATTAAAAGGTAGTAAATCAGCCATCATTTGTATAGGACATGTGACACATTTCCAGAAATGGCAAAATGGGCTTAAGCAATAAATGGCATTTTAAAAACAATGATTAATTTGTTGGCAAATGTGGACTACTCTAATTCTTTTCGGTGGGCAGGATTTATTAAAAAGTACAATAATGTTTAAACTGTATCAGTGAAGCAACAGAACAGAATCTCCAAATAAAGCACATTGCAGTATCAGTGACTGCTTGCCTTATAGAACCATCCACATTCTATTTTAATGGGCTTAAAAGAGAACTAGAACCCATGCAATCGGAGAATAAATCTAGCAAAAACAAAAAATAAGGAAAAAATATATGTGTACATATACAAACATAATCCTTTTTTTAAAGGATGTTTGTATATGTACACGTATATGTTTTTTAAAAAAATGGAAATAAGTCTTCCAGTTCAATCTGCCAACTTGTATCTATGCCAAGTATTTGCATGACATTTTGAAATCTTTACAATTTGGTTAACATCCCATTTTCTATTGCTGGACAAATGTTTATAGTGATGTGCAAAATCATTGCTTTCAAAAGCTAACTCTAAGACTTGGAGATATCAAAGAAGTATGCTTGGAATCTACATCACAGCTTCAGAAAATGGCAAGTACATCTCCATTTCTTTCGGTGTCCAAGAAACTATTTGTGCCAATGGCCAATGAAGAGAGCAGCTGAACAAAGCAGGCATTTTCCCAGAATGCTTGAGAAAGCTTGGCATAATTCTCCCTCGTTGATTTATCGGCATAAATACTACACTCGGTTAAAGATAGATCTACAGCACTATAAATCAGACAGTACTATGCTCAAATGGGCTTGCAGTAATTTAAAAGCTGCAGGAGGATACTTACAAAGTAAAATGTCAAGACTAGTCTTCTCTGTTTAAAGGGAACAGGATAGTCCTTTGGAAGACACTAAAATACAGGTCAAAGAACTATCTCCCTGGAGCCAACCCCAGCGGGATTAAACAGTGCACCCCCACTGGAATACAATCTTCATCTTTGCCTTGAAGATCCCATTCTTGTCCTTATGCATAAACCCCGATTTTATTTCATTCATTCTTGCTTCTATCTCTACAACTGTTTGGTTTATTATACTTCGGTAAGAAGGAAACCAATATTTTTCTGTTCTACAATGGCTCAGCCATGAACCCACCACAAAATGGTAAAGGAATCTTAACTAAGAATTAATAAGAACTCCTAAAATGGTATTCCTTGGAAAAAATTTCATGTAGAACAGTAATAATGCACCCATACCTATTTCTGTTGATTATTTTACCATTTTGTTACAGAACAAAGCAACATTTACATGGCTAAACTTTCAAAATCAGAGAAGAGGGTGTTGGATATATTTTAAAGCAACTGTTTTATCTCAAAACTATATATACCTGATTACATAGTAGTGAAAGTTTACTCAGATAGAAAAAATATGCATACCGCATATACTTGCATATAAGCCCACCCAGAGATAAGCCAACTCTCAAAATTTTTAATCAAAAATACCATGAAAAATGCACCACCCGCAGATAAGCCAACCCACATTTTTCATGGTATTTTGGTTATAAATTTGAGACTCTGCTTAGCTACAGATGGACTTATATGCAAGCATATGGGATACAGGAAGACTTTAAAAGGCTAGAGGAGAAATATACACTATATACTGGTCTATAAGCCCATCCACAGTAAGTCAAGTCGCATTTTGAGGGTGTATTTTGGTACCTAACATTCTCAGATTATTTGTGAGTACATTCAGTAATTAATTTCATGGAAGAAATCATGTGGTCCCAGGTGTATGTAGTTAATTATACACTTTACATAATATTCTGAAAATTAAATTAGATGCTACATTGATGTAGGTGAAAGATCCTTTCTCTCGTTTCTCACAAAACCAGCTGTGCCAACCTCCAAACTTCTTAAAAACAATGAAATTAACTATTCATTCTATTCTATTCTATTCTATTCTATTCTATTCTATTCTTCTATTCTATTCTTCTGTTCTTTCCCTTTTCCATTCCATTTATCATCCATTTTGAGAGGGGCAAGATACAAATAAAAATGAACATAATTTCTGAAGCGTTAACCTCTTTTTGTTTTGTAGTGTCCTATGATGTCATTTTCTTTTTAAAATCTTAATAGCACATCTTGAGCCTGTGACAATTTCCTACAACATCTAAGTGTTGTGATATGATATGACTGCTGAGTTTCTGCCCATCAGGCACAGAAATCCTATCAGCAAAAGAGCAACCTTGGCTACTGTCACCCACATTAGACTCCAGATGCTTCTTGGAGACATTTCCAATATTTAGAAGCATTCAGATATACGCAAGCACTAAGCGTTGAGGAAAAGGAACAACCAGAACTAGACAATTGGATAAGACATGCCAATTGACAAATGTTGAAAAATCAAAGTATTTCTCTCCATCCAGAAAACAAGTTACAAGGCTCTAGTGCACCGTGTGCTTTCTGACAACCATGTTTTTTCCCATGAAAGGAAAACAGAAAATGGTTTAGGAGGAACCTGATAAGATTATTTATTCCAGAAGCAAGATGAAAACAGGACAGTGGTAAAGACCAATTTAGTTATGGCAGTTTGTTCGTCCAAGCAACCTCCACACTCTATTTTTCACTCAAAAGCCACTTTCGTATGCTGCTGATAAACCAAGTCCTTGTGAATGCTTGGTTTCCTTCTTCCGCATGCTCAGCTGAAGTGGCGACCAAGACGAGCAGATCTGTAGTCAAAGCGTAGCTGTACAAAGGAATGGAGAATATTCTTCTCTAGAATAGCCAGCTGCTCTCCTGAGCAGACCTGCTTCAAGTTATCTGGGGCTACAACAAGGAGGTTGCAAAGGGAATGGAGCGTGTCAAAAAGCTGCAATACCAACACAACCTGTGACAATCAGGAAAAGCAAAGCAAAATTCAGTATAAATATCAAGGGGGTACTTTTCAGAAAATCAGCTTAAACACTTTTAGCAATTATTTACACATATCTTAATGCAATACTTTTTGTCATCTGGTTCAGGGACACAACAAACCTGAGAGATAGGCCATTTAACTGTGTTCATTCTACAAACATTAAGACCACAGCATACCTGTTAGGCATATGGTGTTAGCCTACAATGTTGGGTTGAAAATATATTAACCATAATGCTATGGCTTTAAGATGTTAATTGGCCAATGGGTGTGTAAGTGTTCTCATGGCCATAAGAGGAAGCTAGGAACGTAGCTTCTCTCTCTCTCTGAATTCACTGATCTCTATTGTTACTGTTTTTGCTCTGCTGTTGGTTTACTACTGTTGTAACCTAAACTGTGTATTTGACCTCTGGACCGGTAAGAAGACTTTGTAGTTTGGACTGTTGCTATTGTTTATGACCTGGACTGTTTATTTTTGACTGTGCATTTTTGTTCCTACACCACCTCAAAGTAAAATACTTTTTGTTTTTATAACTCAGTGTATTCTTGTGTGTTACTTTTACTACTCTCAGTACCCTTCCTTGTCTGTGCAACTCTTTGGTAGCACAAGGAGACCTTTGCACAATAAATTCCTTAACAATACCTATGCTAGCCAGTTCAATACACATGAGCCATAGGTCAGATTGCATTTGTAATAATAGTCAATACTCACCTTGAACTCTTTGGCACACTTTCTGTATTCAGCCACATCACAGATTGCCAACATGCCACCCATGCAGCTGTAGGAATATTGCTGTAGATGCTCATAAATAAGGCGATGGAAACGAACACCAAACTCCATCAAAACACTGTCCACATTCTTGCCATCCATAGAATTCCTGATCTTTTCCAGTTGCTTTCTAACATAGGCACAGACTTTGACACAGGCCTGTAACATAAACAAGGAGGTCAAGGAGCAAAGATTCATCTTGACATGAAAGCTACACAATGGGTGAGAGGAGACTCTCTGGGCAATTCCTAGGATACCAACTTTTGTTCAATTAAAATAACTAGTATATCACTTTCAGATGATTTTTTTCCTCCAGAACATGAAATTCTCTCCACCTCTCTTTTATTAAAAGATTTTAAATCTTTGCAATGGATAGCAGTTTGCTTACGTAGAAAAAGCTTGGTAAAACCAGTCCTACCTGAAGTAACTACACTGCAGCCTATTTCAGACATCTATAATTGAAACTGTACTAATTTTCTAGATACATTGTTGAAAAGACCTGTTGCCTTGAATATCTTACCCATTAGTTTATTATTTACAAAGCACTCTGCCCCTCACTAACCTACACAATTTTTTACTAAAAGTTAAATCTTTTAGTAAAATTAATATGACTCACAGAAAATAATCGCACATATCCACCAACCTATAATCTTCAAACAAATAATTATAATATAATTGGCTAATTGTGAAGTCATCCAGAATGTCAGAATCATTCTGCATTTACTCTGTGGAATAGACAAGAGAGATTTGAATTCCAATAAAAAAATAAATTTCTATTAAAATAGCATGTTGTTTTGTTCCTTTGATTCAGTTGCTGGCT
This sequence comes from Vipera ursinii, assembly GCF_947247035.1. Taxonomy (NCBI): domain Eukaryota; kingdom Metazoa; phylum Chordata; class Lepidosauria; order Squamata; family Viperidae; genus Vipera; species Vipera ursinii. The sequence continues at coordinate 25,252,254 of NC_139512.1, read as the reverse complement.
CCTGGCCACTGTGAGGACTAGTTCCTAGTTTTCTTGGCAAGGTTTTTTGGAAGTGGTTTCCTTCCTTCTTCTTAGGACTGATAAAGAATGACTGGCCCAAGGTCACCTGGTGGGGCTTCATGTCTAAGGCTGGACTAGAATTCATGGTCTCCCAATTTCTAGCCTGATGTCTTAAACATTGCATCTAACTGGCTCTCTTAATTTAGGCATAATTAATTTAAAGTAAACGTGAGAACCAACAGTATGGCAATTTAGGTGCTGAATCAGGAGGAAAGAGACCTACGTTTTACTCTTCACTGAGGCAGGCAAACTAACCAGGTGACCTTAGGCCAATAATCTCCATTCAGCACTAGGCTCTGCAACAAGCCAGCTGATAAACAAAACCATTTGTTGGCTACTTTGCTATAAGAATTAGACAACTAAGGTGAAAAAACAAGCAAACCTTGCAACTCATCAGGAACTCTATAACTAATACACAACACAAGATTGCATTGATCTAAAATTATTGGGTTTTGTACCTGACTATGGCAACAGAGTTCTAACTCTGTCATTTATGCTCTCAGAAAAGGAATGTGAATATTTTCACTCTTGCTTTTTCTGCATATGGCCTATTGTAGCTGAAATGTAGAATAAATTGTTCTATAGAAAGGGTAGGTTGACTGCTGGTGGTAGCTGCTAAATCATGATGGCAAATAATGTGGCTCGATATACAGAGGACATAGACTTCTTGAAGAAAATCTAAATTATTTGAAGAAATACAATTAGTCTAAAAACATTTCTATATTAGCACTGAACATACTGTATAAGGAAATGCTAATATCCCCCTCCGTTTAAATCACACAAAAAACCTGCATCAGAATTCCTAGATAAGTGGGGAAAAATTTTACTATTAAGAAAGGTAATACAATGAATACCCCAAGCACAGTTAACTGTAGGAAACAGGAGCAGCAGCAACCCAATTACTTGCTGTGCCACTTATCACTTACTAAGCTATATATAGTTACTCACATTAGTGTACTGAATCAGAACATTGTTCTCATCTTCTGGTTTGAAATCAGTCTTCCTTTGTTCAGCTGCTAAGATGTGCTTCATCTGTCCAATCATGCAATTCAGTGTCCTTCAAAACCAAAATACTAGGTTGTAGTTTTAGAAAGAGCATTTTAAATTTTACAAAGTTGCAGTGTGATCTTCGTAAGTTGCAATGAAGTGCACACGCGTATCTATTTTCATGAAATTGCAAAAATGAAGGAACACAAGGCTGTCAAATTATTTTTATTATTTAATATTTAACATACTCCTTGTGGTGAATTTTCGAAAAAAACACCCATAATATTTAGTCCTGTATTTAATACCGTAATACAATAATGGACAAGATGAAAGATGAAACTAAAATATGAAATCTTCACTTGCCTATCTATGCCCATATCTAATTTCACCTCCATTTGTTCTGTAATATCCTTTTTCTTCTGAAGACATTCAGATAGCTTAGGAGAAGAGCTGTGATAAATTAAAGAATGGACAGTTAATATCAACCCTCTACTATAATGTATGAATCAACTACAGACAACCTGAACATTCCAAGCACTTAACTTGTGCAAGGATTTTTTTTAGCTCATCTCCCTTTTATTTTCCCTTCTCAGAAAATAGGCTTTCATGTCAAAATTATATACAGAGCAATCCAACTGATGTGAAAAGAATACTTGGGGCAGGGAACGCAGGATGCAGACAAAATGTTACACATTTTTTTCAGGATCTAAGAGGAGCTCTTCTAGATAGTATCAGAGGCCTATTTAGGTTCAACATTCCGTTTTCAAACTAGCCAACTTCAGGGAAGAGCACAAGCAAGTCCATGGAGGAAACAGCATTAGCTTTATTGCTTATAAAAAATACACACAGTGGTATGAAGTGAACAGGGACAAGTTTCCAAAAGGAAGTCCAATCCCTTGGAAGGGAAGCCATTGATACAGAATGACTAAACTGAGGTTATTTAAACGAAGGCTCTGGACTTTTGATATGGCTATATTCAGGAAGATTTTGAGAGAAGGAATATTTTTGAATCAGAATGCAAACTCCACATGACTTTTGGCACGAGGATACAATAAATGATCTACCTCACCAATGGCATCAGATGGTCATTGAACTGCTTATCAAAAAGATGAAAAATGGTATTAGCCTGATTTACAATATCCAGGAAATAAAGATTTGCATTCTTGGCATCTGGAGAAGGAATACCTAAAAATGAAATGAAATGTCAACACATTAAAATTTCACTGGGACTAAAAAAAAAATTCCAATTAACAGTCTATCAGTAATAATTATACAACTGATCATAGGACAAATTTATCAAGCATTTTAAGAAGAATGATTTGTTTTGCAAAGGTTATCTGTAAGAGCTGCACATGCTTTGGAAATGATTCAGAAAAAGGTGCTTTCGTGTAAATCCAAAGAACATTGTGATTATTTTCAAGAGTTGACTTTCTCAAGTTAATGCAACTCTTAAAGCAGCAACATCTATTTTTTTCAGAATCATACGGAAACCTAAAGGTAGGTTTAATAATAATAATAATAATAATTTTATTTATATACCGCCCTTCTCCCGGAGGACTCAGGGCGGTGAACAGGGCAAATATATAAAAAATACAAAAATACAAAAGTTAAAAGGAATTAAACATATGCCCAACTAAAAACAGTGAATACAAATATTAAAAAAACAATAAAAAACCCCACCCAACCCCCATCAGGCCAGGCCGGCTTGTTCAAATAAGAATGTCTTTAGATGAGAAGTATTATATAGTATTTGAATAATTCTTTTTTCCCTTTTTTTTCTGTTTTTTTTTCTCTTTCTATTTTGGGGTTTTTTTTCTTGTTTTTAATGTATATTTAATATTATTAAGGTTTGTTTTATCATATATAAGCTAGAAAGTGTTTTTTTTATTTTAGTTTTTTATATATATTTAATATTGCTAAGGTTTGTTTTATCCTATATAAGCTAGAGAGTGATGGATTTTAGAATTTATAGTTGTTAGTACATGGTTGCTTATGTTTGCTTTTCTTTTTTTTTCTTTATATATATATACCTTGTATTCAGCTCTGGGAAGTCGGGGGGGGGGGGAGGGGGGGAGGGGGGAGGTGGGGGGGGAGGAGGGAGGGAGGGAGGGGGGAGGTAGGGGGGGAGGAGGGAGGGGGAAGGGGGGTTTTTTTAAAGGAAAATTGTATTTTAAGAATGTCTTTAGATCGCGATGGAAGGAGCGAAGGTCGGGCGCCATCCGGAGCTCAACCGGTAACCAATTCCATAGCTCCGGGGCGCCCACAGAGAAGGACCTCCCCCTGGGGGCCACCAATGAATAGTACAGAGGTTCTGTCCTTTCACTAGCTCTTATGTACATCTTCTGAATTATTTTAAACCATGTGCAGACTGATATTTAAACAAGTTGTCTATTTAGAACCAATAGAAGGTGGAAATAAAATGTATTATGGAATTAAATGATCCTTTAAAACTTTTAATGTATAGTTTTCATTGTTGCTACTGATTATAAATTTACTTCAACCAATCATCATTCTTATCAACTAATATATCCTGCAATGTAAAACAGAAATAGACTTACCAGCCAGCCCAGTTTCCACAGCATAATCAATATGCTCAATACACAAGAAATCCACAAGCAAAGAGAAAATCCTGAAAGCGTTCTTTGGCAAATCAGAAGGATCTGAAAGCTTTTAAAAATGAAAAACATCAACTTCAGCCTCTTTCTAGTGAGAATAGGTTAGAAATCATTTGCACATATTTATATGACTACTTTCAAATAAGTGTAATCGTGGAAAAATAGGTCAACATTCACATATCAGATTCTTGCTAGTGATTATCTGAAGTCATTTCCAGCTCTTGTGTTAGATATATCTCAACGTGTAGACAAATTGAGATATATCTAATAAGCCTCAAATACTGCTTTTTCTTATACTTTTCTTGTTCTGGACAATTTATTGTTCTTTTATAAAGCAACATTTATTGTCCCTCTCTTGTTCATCTGATTTTCACAAACAGGTGTTATCTTCGGAATATGTTAAGACAATTTAAAATGCTGGAGTGTCTAAATTCCAGAATGGCCTTTGGTATCCAGACTCAACCTACACAAAACAGAGGGTGCAAGGCTATTGTGGGGACCTTAACAATAAGCAGCAATTATCTGGAATGTTATTCAGGCCCTTCAATTTCCCTAAAAGGTATGATATTTTTTCATTAATTCATGAAATAATCTGTTAATTTTTCTACTTAAATTAACTTATAAAGATAACATAAAAACAAGGTAATGCAATTATTTTAGCAGCTGAATTACAGTTAACCAATAACAGTTTATTGTTTACATGAGTACTCTAATATGTAATAGCTAGAAAGCTTTGTATTATGCATATACACACCCTATGACACCTTTCAAAAGCTTGCTTAGTTTCTTGTAATAAATTAACCACAACATCCTGGGACAAGAAAGTTTCACCATGGGTATCAATGCTTGGGCCTAAAGGCAGGTTGGTTCGCTGTCGTATTCTCTCTTTGAGGTCTTGAATGCTAAAAAAGAATTGCCCCAAATAGAATTATTCACTGAAGTTACAATTTGCTCTGATTTATTTTTCAAGTATTATCAACTACAAATTTACATATTAAATGGAAGAAACAAATACCCTTCCACTGGGGGGAAAAGGCTTCTTTTTTATAAAGTGACATTATTTGACATATACCTCCTTTAAAAAACAGCCATTTTTTTCTGTGATGCATCAAAATCCACAATACTGATCAAGAGCACCCTCTATAGCTGGAGACATACAGTTGTTCATAAGCAAATTCAGTATGATATGGCAGAGTCAAAGACATTCATGAATAGATAAGTGCTAAAATTGGGCAACTTCTTTAAAATATGTATATATATATATATATATATATATATATATATATATATATATATATGTATATATATGTATATATATATATATATATATGTATATATATATATATATATGTATATATATACACATATACATATATATATATATATGTATATATATATACACATATACACATATACATATACATATACATATACATACATACATACATACATACATACATACATACATATATATATATATATATATATATATATATATATATATATATATATATATATATACACATACATACATACATACATGGGAACACATACAATGCCTTTTCAATTAATAAAGCAGTTGTAACTTTTTCCAGGCTCACATAGCGGTTTCAGAAGCTGATCTTAATTGTGCAGGTTTAGTAAAAGACACAATTCTAATAGAGTAGCTTTGTATGCATTCTGTTAAATCATCCAAGAAAGCATCGCAGGAATGTGGAAATTCATTTCCACTGACATATTAATTGCTGGATAAAATCTGTACCCGTAATGTATATAGTTTGCATTTTAAAAGGCTGTATGGCATGGTTAAGCTATAGTAGCTAGTTTGCCAATGTATTAAAGATTTTATTGATTTCTTGTTGCCTTTTCTAAGAACTTTTAGAAGAACCATAATAGAAACCTCCAAAGAGAGTACACTGTTACCCCTGTTAGGACATTTATGGTCATATCATCATTGCATATTATCAGGCTGGTTTTGTAGCTGATGTTTTCAAAAAAGTTTTTTTTAAAAAAAGATGGAAAGAGTTCACTGAATTTTTTGTGCCAGAGATGTCAACTTCTAAGAAGATATACCCTTGTTACAAGACTCTTTAGTACCATAAGACAAAATTATATCAGCAATGCAATCTTTATTAAATTAGAAAGCTAAGGAATTGAGAAAGTATCTACCAAAATATGGAAAGCAACAGAAGAAGAATGAGTAAAATATCTAACCAAACTATGCCAAGAAATCTGGAAAATAACACAGGACCCAACGGACCGGAAAAGGTCAGTGTATATAACTATATGAAAGGAGTTTTAACTAATAGCCTTAATTTACATCCTAGCAAAATAATGCTTAAGATCATCCAACACCAATTAAAGTCCTACATGGAAAAAGAAATGCCTGATGACATTGGCTTGATAGCACATAATCAGTAATTGTCACTATACAATCAAACCATTATTAACATTAGCATTATGCAAACGTTTTAAGCAAGGTATACATACTTAAAGAAGTTTATACAAATTTTACAAGTATGCAAGACAACAATAGTAAGATTAAAAAGTAGTACTTACCCTCCACTTCCAATAGCTCTCTTCTGGTGGTTTTTGGAATCATAATAGCGCTGCAGAATCATGGAGCTCCTGCTTCTCAAATAACCAATTTCCACCTCAATGTAATTCTCCAAGTAAGAAACAAAGATGGATTTGATAAGCTTAGACAGGAAAGTCTGCTTATCAGTGCCCAAGTTAAACTCCATCAATTTGCTTGAAAGATTAGTAGTCCTTTATGTTAAGGCAGGAGCAAGAAAAGAAAACAATGTAGTTGCAGGAGGTAAAATACAGGTATAACATCTATAAAAGTTCACTTCTTAGGGGGCACAGTAAGGAGTCAGAATGCACCTAACCTTATTATAAATGTAGGCAGAACTCAAGCCTATTTTATCTAGAAACCCAAGATCCAGCAGCTGGAGCTTAGAGCAAAAGACAAACATTTAAAATTAAAGAATTCTCAGCCCAGGAATTTGTTTTGATTATGAGAAATGAACACAGCTCATAGTCCTTTCACACAAAAACACTACAATTCCCTTCTGTAAAGTAATTGAGGGTGGGAGCGGGGGTGTCATTTTGTTATAGCTATTGTTAAAACAACTGGAAGTCAGAAATCCTTGCTGACCTACTGGAAATCACCCAGAGATCTACCAGTAAGCAAACATGGACCTTAACAGTTCACTGAATTAGAGATTACTAGAAAATCACCCTAGTAAGAACAAGAGATATTTAATTAATCTTTTTCACATTCCCTTACGGAATGCCAAAACCAATTCTTCCCAACTGACTTCTATTTGTCTCACACAAGAATAGCCCATGCTATTCAAGCAGTTTCCCCGCACTCTGGCACTCCAGCCCTGGGCTCATTAACACAAAGGTTAGCACTTCATCAGCAGTTAGGCAACAAACTTTTATGTCGGAAATGGGAGTGAAAGAGGGTTTTACACAAAATGTTAGGCCGTAATGTGCCTTGTTTCTAGCTTAGCATAACTTCAAACTCATACAAATCAGTTTACTTTTTGGAAACAAATCATAATTTGAACATAGAGTTTACTGTTGATTTATGAATCCAGGCTTGCTTTCATGTCTTTTTCTGACGTCTGAACTCAGAACCTATTCCTGTTTTTTTTTAATGGCATCTGAACTATTTTGGGTACGAGAAAGAGTATTAAGAAATGAAACCAGAAATTGGCTGATGATTAATGATTAATTTGCTGATGTGTAAAAATAATTCCTTCACGATCCTGCTTTAAAAAAAACTTACGATTAAAGAAAATTCTACCTTAGTATTATGCACATACAGAGCCAGCTTCCCCATGCTACTATATAAACTAAAGCAAAAAAAAATATTCAGCACAAAGACACGTCCAGAGTTTCAAAAAAAGACAGCATATACACAGAAACTGCAGAAGGACAAATCAAATGAGATGATCATATCTGGGCCTCTTATAGCTTTATTTTTTAAGTTATTTAAAATAAAACCAACCTTGTGTACAGGTCATAAAGACTCTGGAGATATTGCTCTGCATCTGATTTCTTATGTTCTTCTAACTGTTCTTTTATATAACCCTGTGAAAATAAAGGCCAATATTCTATTATTTCCTTTCCATTAAGAATACAAGTTCCTTAATATATATTCTATGCAGATTAATTCAGTTATGAAATTTCCATCACAATCAGCGGCAACATTGCAATGCGCCCATTTGCAGCGCATTTCTGCGTCGTTTGAATTTTGTCTTTTCACTGTAACCTAACCATTGTTAGCCTCTTTTTGTTCCAAAGCCTGGGTAGGAAAGAGGGAGAACAAAAAGAAAACAAATACAGACATGCTGATACCCTTTGCATTATTTTCACCAGATGTACAGTATGGACTTCATATTAAACAAATCATTTTCATTCATTACAAAAGAAATACCACTGTTTTGACATTGTTGCTGTTCTCCAATTCTAATGCAGAGCATTATCAGAAGCACTAGGTTTCAGTTTTCTTAAGCATTCTTTTTCTTTCCCTATGCTTATAGATATAGCTAGACAGAAAATCCAAGAATCTAAACATAAAGCAAAACATCTCCTAAGCAGAGGAATAACAGAAAATAAAACTAATTATAACCAACACTCAAAAGAAGCATCTTAAGATCAGTTGTCTGAAATAGCATTCGGTTTTAAATACAAAACCTTCCAGTCTTCTCTAATCATGCCCTTAAAGATCCTCTGCCGTGACTGTCCGTGTACAACTGGGAATCACATGTTGGGTGAACCATCCAAGACTGGAAAATTTAACAAAAGCTTGAATCAAGAGAAAGTATGCATGCGCAAAGGACCAGACGTGTACAGTGTTCTTCAATCTGATGTTTTCCAAGTATCTGGGACTTCAACTCCCATAATTCCAAGTCATCATGTCCATTATCAGACAATGTCCATGACAAATGGAAAGAAATGTTTTGGGAAAGACTGGCAAGGCTACCAATCATACATAATGTATTCTTGCTAATTGGTACAGGTGTTTTCCCAAAAGCAATTATTATATTGGCATGTAGCTTTTTTGAAAAATAGGAACACATGTAAGTTACCTGAAGTCTAATTTCAAAGATATTCTGAATAAGTTTGGCCATTACAGTCTCTGGACTACTAAATATATCTCCAACTTGTTTGTTCACATTCTGGCACAGAATGGCTGTATCTTCAAAAATATCATTTCTCATATAGGCACCCTGAATCACAGAAAAATTAGAAGAGAGTTCCTACATTAAAATATTTATATCTATTGTATAGATCATTGGTTCTCAACTTTTCTTCACCAGGGCCCCCTTTTTGTTGCAATGAACACCCCCCCCAGACTTAACTCAAGATTTAAGTCATAAACCATTTCTTTTGTCAACCTCTGTGACAACATTGCAGCCCCCCGCCCCCCAGGGGTCCGCAGACCACAGGTTGAGAACTACTGGTATAGGCATTTCATATAAATATATACACAACGTAATATTTAACCCAAATCCTTACCTCTTGGCACTGTTTTATATACACATCAACACAGTGGGAATAGCCCTATGGGAGAAAAAAAGATTCTGGAATGTAGTTAAATGTTCTGTGTAGTTATTGCTTGAAATTAATTTAAAAAATAGGTAGAGAATTTCTACTTTTCTGGCTTTTTCTTTCTTTTTTTAGTCTCTTGGATGACAACAGAGCCAAACAGCTGTCGGTCATAAAATGAAGCCTTTTACCTACTATCCCTGTTACTGTATTTATTTTCCCCAATTCAATAGCTCTCAGAGCCATTGTCTCCTGAGTTAAATCAATAGCAATGGACCAATTGCTACTCATTCAGGATGACAATTTTAATACAATGTTCAGGAATACCAAACTTTGTCCTCTTGTGATGTATAAGATCAGAATAAAAAAAGGTAAAGGAGTCCAGGCGGATTTTACTTCATTGCTGACTATAGGGAGCAGACCTCATCTCCACTTCAAATCCATTGAACCAGCACTATCCAAAGAAATTTCCACGGTCATGTGGCCAGCATAATGTCACAGAGTGCTGTTATTTTTAAGTGGTACCTATTTATCTACTTGCATTTGTACGCTTTCCAACTGCTAGGCTGGTAAGAACTGGGACAAGGACAGGAGCTCACCTCATCGCATGGAGCTCGGGTCTCAAACCTGAGATGCCAGCTTTCCAGCTGACAAGCTCACCATCTTAACCACTGAGCCACTGTGTCACCCAGAATCAAAATATACTACTAAATATCCTTATTGCTCCTAATCCCACTTAGCTGTAGTCACTGAGCTGTTACACAAGCACTTATAAACACATGCAAAATAGGATGTTTGAGTAGCATAGAAGGAAATTTCCACCTCTGTCTATAAGAGCTATCAGTCTGAACTTACACACAAACGTCTGACTCAAACAGTTTCTATCAACAGAGACATAGCCAAGAGATAGATTGTTAAGAGGAAGGGGTTTTTTTAGAAAGACAGTCCAAATTTCATACCGATGCTAGAAAGGAATTAATGAAGAAATAATCCAGCAGTCATATCTGCAGTGACAAAAGAAAGTACTATTCCTGGAATAAAAAGGTTTACTAGAATACAAACAATCAATAGGGACGAAATATTTTGGTGTGTTAATGGCTACACAGTTTTACTGGGAAAAAAATGTCATCATGAGTTTCAATATAAACATAGTTTATCAGAATTAAATACTACAGAAGAGATTCTGTAAATATGTATAACATTACAGCCTTAGAGATAGACTTCTTACCTTAAAATGTAGCAAAACTGCAGTTACTTCTCTCATCCTGTAGATTTGCCCCCTTCTTTGTGCATTGGTAAACTCTTGAATTAGTTGGCACTCTAAATCATGGTACTTACCTGAGTTCAAGGAAGAAGATAAAGGAAATAAAATAACATGTCAGAGTTGATTAAGTGGCAGCAGCAGAATTATTTTTTTTAAAAAAATAAAAATAAAAGATGCACTCTTACTTGCTATTTTAGATTTTACTTCAGAAAACCTGTGAAGGAAACAAAACAATGAATAAAACTCATGCCTTAGGATTTCAATCTTCCAACCATGAGACATTTATGAGGTGTACCTTTTGGATGCAATGCTTCTATTTTAGCTATCTAACACCAAGAACAAAGCAAAATGCTTTTTGAAAAATTAATGCATGAATGCCATGATCATTTATACCATATAATTACACGCTTACAGAAAATAAGATTAAGGGCAACTCGCTGTCAAATTGTACTTGGTGGCAACCACAGGTACTTTGAGCTAGCATATGAAATATACAATGAGGAGCACGTAAACCTGTTGTGAGTTGGGTGGCCATATAAATTTGTTTAATAAATAAAAATAAAATAAACCAGTGCGCTGCTCTGGTCCCAGGAAAACACCTTCCAATTATTACCAAACCAGGGACTCACAAGAGAAGCCAAGTGTTAGTCAATAGTGCTAAGATTCAGGTCTCCAAGTGTACAACCCTAATAGCAGCAAAACTTGTCTAACTTTTGCAAATATGAAAATATATATTTGGTGATATTGCTAATAGATGCCTAAGAATTGTACATAGTTTTAAAAGACCTCACTGATGTAAACTAAATTTAGCTGTATTGCCTTTTCTTTTTCTATGATGGTAATTTATTGTCCTTATTTACATCCTTTTTGAGGTTTGTATATTATCTATCCCAAAAGAATATGGTATGATGGCTGTGTATTTAAATGCAATTTCTAGCAGTGTCACTCAAGCTTTCCTATGTTCCTATCCAATGCAGCTCTCTTTTATGTCTATTTCATTTAACACATTCTGAGGTTTTTCTTTTACTACCAAGCTCAGTTACACACTATAGTTTGAGGAGGGCAGTATTAGAAAGTAGCATTGCAAGCTGACTTTGCTCACTGCCGGAAGTTCAATCCTGACCGGCTCAAGGTTGACTCAGACTTCCGTCCTTTCCGAGGTCAGTAAAATGAGATCCCAGATTGTTGGGGGCAATATGGTGAATCTGTAAACTGTTTAGAGAGTGCTGTAAAGCACTATGGAGCAGTATATAAGTGCTATCGCTATTTTAAGGCTAAGATCCAAACAGAATGATGGAAAAGCTCCTTTAATAAACACAAATAGAAGAAATTTCCAAGTAATAAATAAATGAATACACCCAAATATGTGGAAAACAAACACTAACTTCAGGAAGAATGCTGCATTCTTTCTCATCCTCAAGAAGAGCCATAAGTAAACAGAAACAAATATGGACTGAAGTATCAGCCAGGTGATACTAACTAGATGAAACAAAGTATTTGCCGTTAACCTGTTCTGAAAGAGGCTGTACTCTCCCTTAAAGGAAAGACAGACCATCCTTTTTGCAACTCAAATTTCCAGCTTTAAATATATATATATATATATATTATTTACAGAAATTGTGGCCATAAGCACACAGCAGAAACAAAACAAAGTTTTATAAGTGGATTCTACCACTTTAAGCAAGATGACTGAGAGGTTACTGTTCAAGACATGCTAAGTTTATTTGAAGTTTTAGCACATTTCATTTGTTTCATTTATTTGTTTTGAGTTTGGCTAATCTAAAGAAAAGAAGAAATAGGGGTGACGTGATAGCAGTATTCCAGTATTTGAGAGACAGCCACAAAGAAAAGGGGGTCAAATTATTCTCCAAAGCACCAGAGGGCAGGACAGGAAACCACGTTTGGAAACTGATCAAAGAGAGAAGCAAAGTGTTGGCACTAAAGCTTTAAGTGGCTTGGCTGTAGGTCACCTGAAGCAGTGGCTTCTGCCAAACAAATCTAACATTTACTAAGACCAGCTCCTGAAGACTTCTGAATAAAGAAAAGACGGTGGCTACTGGACAGAAGATTTTGCAGTGGTGATGTTGGGATACAGAAGCCCTCCCCAGTGATTCTAGCGTTTTCAAATGAAGATTTTTTTTTTTCTAATCCTTAAATCCACCAATTCTAAAAAAAAAAAAGGTCTGGAGATCCCCGGGGATTCCAAGACCCTTTCAGAGGGTCCATAGTCAAATCAATAAATATTTTTAAATGTCTCAGTTTTAATTTTTAATAGAGTACATATCCATGTTTATAACCCACATAAACCAAAGCTCTTTGGACTCCTCAGTCATTTTTAAGAATGTAAAAGAGTTTTGAAACCAAAACATTTGAGAACTGCTGTCCTAAGCTTTTTATTCTAACAACACTCAGAATGTGTTTAAGATCCTTGCATGGCTGTTGGTTTACCTTCAATTTATTTTTTTTTAGTAATTTTACTTATATTTTATATTTTTAAAAAGCTATTCAGAGAACTTCAACAGCTGAGTGGTATAAAATACATTAAATGAATATATATATAAACAAATATGTTTAAAAGATTTTTAAATATCATGGATCTTTGTAAAATGTGCCTCCTACGTTTTAAGTCAGGCTGCAAACCTACCTACTTCTACCTGGGAATAAATCCCACTGCATATACCGGAGCTTACTTTTCAAGGAATGGGCACAGAATTGCACTATAAACCACTCAATTGTTTCCACCTCTGATAGAATTAATATTAAACATTAGTGGGCTATTGACCTATTCTTTTAAAATTAAGTTTCACATTTTAATTCATCATACTATTGAGTTTCATTTCCCCCAAAATGTTAGTAGAAAGAATCAATTAAAATCTAGCTTTGTACAAACACAAATCAAAGATAACTTATAGCTATCAGTCACACTTCACCTTTCAAAAGGTAATTCCTGTGCTATCAGATGCAGCTTCTGGATAATATCAGCTGCCTCTTCAATCTATAAGGAAAAGACATAACATTTACTATAAGAGAGATCTATATCTGATATCATTTGTTCTCTGTACTCAATGTCTTCCTTAATTTGTCTTCAATGCCCCTTACTTGTAAAAATCAGAAATATTTGGAGAAGTATTTCCCGACACATTTTTAGTGTGTTCTTTCCTGCCCAAAAGATGCAGTGATGGCCCATTCTTAAAGAAACCCTCTCTTACCTTGTAACAGCTGGCAACTATCTGCCAGTCTCACAAATACTACTAGTGGCTAAGCTGATCAAGAAACTGGTGTCCTCATAACTCTAAGACATCTGTAGAATGTCTTGTTATTTGGAGTTATTTCAGTCAGGATTTCATCTGGAATGAAGAACTAAGACTATTTTGATTACTGTGATAATAACCTACAGTAGGAACTTGATTTGGGAGTGTGCCTCTACTAGTTCAGCAGCTTTCAGTATGAATTATAAAAAGCCTTGTAAGATCTGGCAAGAAAAGCAAGACATGCAATATAACTGGGTCAGAGAGATCATTGGGAAATATTTTCCCAGCTCTGCTGCATTTGGTAGGTCCAAGAAATTTGTCCTGAGCATAAGTGTCCTGAGATTAAGAAAGACAGGGATAAGGTATAAGCAACTCACACAGAAAACACATTCTCCTTAAATTCTGTTGTGCTGCCAGTTCCTATGCTGTTATTTAAAAGGCTGGGAATAATGGCTTTTTATTAAACCACAGTATCTGAAATAATGCCTCTTCCCATATATACTTAACCATAGCCTAGAATCACCTTCAAGGGCCCTACTCCAAATGCCCTTCCAGACTGAGATGCAGCAGGTGGCTAGTAGTTGTGCCCTATTTAAAATGGCCAATATTAAAATAATACCCTGGTTTGAAATTGTGCAGTTACATTCACAAGAAAAAAATTCTGACATCTGCTAGGTTTTATCAATGCACCTCAGTATTCATTGTATGCCTTAAGAAGAAATCTAAATACACACCCTGAAAATACTTATCTACACAAAGAGATTTTGTTTGAGAGATTTCTCAAGGATCATGTGTGGAAAAATGTTCATTCACAAGTAGGAAGAATTAGGGCATGATGTTCAGAAGAAGAATATAAGGGATTTCTAAGGCATTCTAAAGGATTACTTCCTTAGCATTCTTTCAGGTTGCTTATGATTTTGCAAATGAAAAAGTGACAGCACTGCCACACTGAGAATAGCTGAATCAGCAGACAAATGAAGTTAATCTGCACTCAAGAACAATGGAGCCTGGACAAGTTGCTCACCGGGGAGTTAAATTGTGGAAAAGTTTTAGCAAGAATTATAATTAGGGCAACTCAGTTTATCATGAGTAACCTCATTCAATCTGGTTGATGGGTCTTACCTTTTCAGGATTGGTGAAAACGTCAGACTTCAGCTCTCCATCTAGAAACTCATTAAAGTATTTCATCAGTTTGTGAGCCTCTACTAGCCGTTGTCTTGGTGTATTTACCCCCTCCAGCAGGTCACCTAGGTGACAGACTTTAGTTGCCACATAGCTGACATGCTCATCTAGTTCTTGGAAATGCTGGAAGGCAACCTGGGAAAAATAGACAAAAAATGTTTGTGTTTTCTATAATGAATGGAAATCAAGTTCTTTAATAACATTCAGTTCAAGTAAAAGCTCAGAAGCCAGTATAAAGGATGATTTAGGACCCAGCCAAACCTCTCCAAAATGTGTAAATACCCACCAAAATTAAAAATCAACTGATGAAAAATAGCATTTTAACTAATTTGAACCAAATTAATTCCACTGAAATAAAATACTTGGAATGGGTCATTACAAAGCTCAGTATGTAGTTTCCATCTTAAATTTAGAATTATATCAAGCTGACCCCCAAACAAGTTTGAAATTAAATTTCATATATTTGTCCATATTCCAGCAGGGCTAGTTAATAGTTGCAGATATTTCATTTGATGTAATTAAAGCAACTGAAAAGGAATCTCTCCCTATAAGGCAGGGGTGTCAAACTGCTGGCCTGCGGGCCGGACACGTCGCGATGTGTCCACCCCAATGCCGGCAATGGGGAAAAAGGTCCGATATGTCACACAATGTCACAAGACGTCATGAGTTTGACATGTCTGCTATAAGGAAAGGTATAGAGATATCAAGGTAAGTTGAGTTGTCATGATCAATAAAGGACAAATATTTCTCAAATTTTGTTTACAGTTAAGTATGCTGGAAACAGGAATTATTGATTAATAAAGGTAAAGGTAAAGGTTCCCCCGCACATGCGTGCTAGTCGTTTCCAACTCTAGGGGCCGGTGCTCATCTCCGTTTCAAAGCTGAAGAGCC
Organism: Vipera ursinii; assembly: GCF_947247035.1. Lineage (NCBI taxonomy): Eukaryota > Metazoa > Chordata > Lepidosauria > Squamata > Viperidae > Vipera > Vipera ursinii. Next base: position 25,236,439 of record NC_139512.1, on the reverse strand, counting down.
AGCGCTTGTCCGAGGTTGACTCCGTGGTCATGTGGCCGGCATGACTAGACGCCAAAGGCGCACGGAACGCTGTTACCTTCCCACCTTAGTGGTCCCTATTTTTCTACTTGCATTTTTACGTGCTTTCGAACTGCTAGGTTGGCAGAAGCTGGGACGAATAACAGGCGCTCACTCTGTTACGCAGCACTCGGGATTTGACCCGCCAAACTGCCGACCTTCTGATCGACAAGCTCAGCGTCCTAACCCACTGAGCGACCGCGTCCCTTTATTGATTAATATATGTACCTAAATTGTTACTGCATTAAATGTTCCTGGAATAAAAATAATATCTTTTCATGCTTCCGGTGGCTCCGTGGCGCCGGAGACAGCCTTCCCGGGCTGCCCGCAGCTCAGCTGTGTGATTTTTCGCCCGAAACAGCGCCGATCAGCTGTTCGGGCGAATTTGAAGCCCCCTCCTCGGGAGAAGAGGAGGGGGTGAGCCCCCAGGTGGGGGTTGAGTTCTCCGGGGCCGCCTGAGCTTGGAGCTTGGGCGGCTGAAGGATTGAACTCCCCCGTAGCCTGGGCTGCTCCCAGCTGGCTAGCGTCTCTGCTCCGGACTTTATGGAGCAGAGCCAGGCGTCTGCGACCATCCCTGCTTGAAGGAGAGACTATGAAAGGAAAAGAGCAGGCAGAGCAGTACAAGAGGGAAAGATGAAGAGATGAAGAAGATTATTTTATTTTACTCTCAAGCTTGATGGACTTTGCTTAAAACTTAAAGTGAAAGTGCGTCACAATTGTAAGTAAAAGATGGCGGCTAAACCTCCCCCTAGAACTTTTCGGAGTGCTGGAAATTCTCCGGTGCAACAACAATCATTACTGCAGGCGTTGCATTCTCCTGATGTATTGACTTCGAAGGATCTTGAAAGACATACCCAGTTAATTCTGGAGTCAATGGGTGCTAAATTTGCACAGATGGAGGAGAAATTGGAGAAATTGGAGCAGAGAATGGAAGAAAGGATGGAACAGAAACTTAGAGAGATGAAGGCAGACATTTTGTCCTCAGTGCATAAAGTTGCTAAATGTGTGGAGGTGCTGGATGACCAAGTGCAAGACTTGACTCAAAAGAATGCTATATTAGAAGCAAAAGTTTTGGAAATTGAAGATTTAAAAGACAAAATGGATAGTGAACAGAGTCTGGCCCAATTTTACCAGATGCAGTTTGCTGTGAGAATTAGAGGCCTAAAAGAGAATATTAAGGAAGATTTAAAGCAGCTGGTTTCTGAGGCTTTTGAGGGGGTATTGAATCATCCAGCATCTGAAATAAAACAAGGTATGGACAAAGTGTTTCGTGTGAATTCGTGGATTGCTAAACAGAGAAAGTTGCCTAGAGATGTGGTGGTTTATTTTGTAAAAAGGGAAGTTAGAGATGAAGTTATACAAGCTGCCTATGATACCAAAGTTGTGATTGCTGGTCAAGAAGTTTTGGTTCTAAAAGAAATTCCTCCAAAGATTTTAAAGAGAAGGAAGGATTTTATTTTTCTTGTGCAAGAGCTCAAGCAAAGGGATATAAGGTTCAGATGGGAGATCCCAGCTGGGCTGAGCTTCATGTATGATGGCAAAAGGTACTGTTTGGGTAATGTGAAGCAAGCGCATGACTTTTACAACAATGTTTTAAATGTAACCCCATCAACACTTCTGGAAGCTGCAGAGGGATCTGGAGAAGGAGAACATCAAGAGGATGAAGATGGACTGATAGACGAGAAGGGTACAGGAGGAGTTCAAGCTGCAACTCTTTTGGATGATATTAGAGAACAGAGGGTGACGCGTGCTGCCTTAAAACGCTCAAAAAAGACAAAAAAATAAGACCAGCAGAAATCTATGGAACTTCCACAATATACTTATAGACAAGTGGTAGTTGTGTTTTTAAAAGTTTTGGGATGATATGTATGGTAACAGAATCTTTAATTTGGAATTAATGGACAATTTATTACAGAGGAAGAGGAAGAAAGTTTTGTGGGTTAATGCGGGTTAATTTGTGTAAGAACTATCTATTATAGTCTATTTTGGCTAGAGAGGTTAATAGGGATAGGTGTTTGTGATGTGTAAATGAGAATATGTTTAGGTAATAGGGAAATGTGGAAGAACATAGATGGGAATGATGCTAGTTTTCTTTTATTTTAGTTTTTTATATATATTTAGTATTGTTAAGGATTGGTTTACTTTATATAAGCTAGAGAGTGATGGATTTTAGAGTTTATAATTGTTAGTATATGATTGTTTATGATTGCTTTTTAGATATATACCTTGTATTTTGCTCTGGGAAGTCGGAGGGGGGGGGAGGGGGGGGAGGAGGGGAAGTAGAGGGGGGGAGGCAGGGGAGGGAGGAGGGAGAGGGGGAGGGGGGGAGATAGGGGGGAGGTAGGGAGGGGAGGAGGGAGGGGGAAGGGGGGTTTCTTAAAGGAAAATTGTATTTTTTAAAACTTTTCAATAAAAAAAAAATAATAATAATATCTTTTCATGAAACATGTACAACAGAATTCAGCAGAAAGTTAACACCTAGTTCTAAACCATGATTTTACAAACCATAGCAGCTGGGTTCAAAACACACTTAAACCAAAACCAAATCAACCACATTATGGAGAAGCATAATGTGCAACCTCAGCCATTCTAGGTATAATTTACTGAAGTGAATCAGAGCAATGAAAGAATCTGTGGTCTTTGTGTTTACCTGATTGCTTTTCTGCAGTTCTTGAACTTTTTTGGCAAACTCCTTAGCTTCCCTTTGGACTTGTTGCTCCAATTTTTCCACCCTCCTTTGGATTCGTTCATCCAACAACTTCAACTCATTGATATGATTCACAAATTCTTCTTGCAATCTGATGAGAATAAACAGTTTAATAAGATAGGTGTCAATATGCAAATGTTTATCCTTGGTACTAAAATGAGACATTATAGAACATAAGGTAACGTAAACATCACAAAGACTTTGCAAAATAGGACTGACAAACAGTGCCTTGGGTGGACCACACTTGGAATACTGCATCCAGTTTTGGTCGCCACGATGTAAAAAAGATACTGAAACTCTAGAAAGAGTACAAAGAAGAGCAACAAAGATGATTAGGGGACTGGAGGCTAAAACATATGAGGAATGGTTGCTGGAATTGGGTATGTCTAATCTAATGAAGAGAAGGACCAGAGGTGACATTACAGCAGTGTTTCAATGTCTCAGGGGTTGCCATGAAGAAGAAGGAGTCAAGCTATTCTCCAAAGCACCTGAAGGCAGGACAAGAAGCAATGGATGGAAACTAGTCAAGGAGAGAAGCAACCTAGAACTAAGGAGAAACTTTCTGACAGTTAGAACAATTAACCAGTGGAACAACTTGCCTCAAGAAGTTGTGGGTGCTCCAACTGGAAGTTTTTAAGACTGGACAACCATTTGTCTGAAATGGTATAGGGTTTCCTGCCTGAGCAGTGGATTGAAGACCTCTGTTATCCTGTTATACTTTCTTCTCCTTAATACAAAAGTCTATACATGTTATATGCCCCTAATTTATTCCATATTATTGCCCATATAGAGTTATATACCAAAGGAATTAATTCACTGAACCTTTGGTATCACTTACAAAAACTAAAACGATCAGTTGGTAGGCTGCATAAGATCCATTTGCTCTCCAATCTATGCTTTGAAAAGAAAAACTGTTCCCTTGCTACTTTCTAAGTTATACTGAAAATCTCTTAAGAATCTTACTAGATACTTCTTTGAATCATGGAAAGGCTGTCCTATACTAAAGATGGTTAAAGTACAAACTGTATGGCTAGATCACGCAGCTAAGTGTTACCTTTTGGGATCAAAAGCTTCCATGCCACCTCGAGAGCCTCCACCGGGAGTCCTCCATGCCAAGCGTTCAATGTACTCATCTGCTACAAAGGGCTCCTAGTCATACAAGAGAGTCTTTTACAAGAAGCTACAGTGGGAAATATAGTCTACATATTATTCACATCTTTAAAAAAAAGTTATTCAAATCATTTTTTCTGCAATTATGTAATAAGACCAAGGGCACTTCTGATATTTGTGCATTTAATCTAAAAACTAAATATTTTAAAAACTTTAAATATTTCATTTAAAGTTTGCATTATTAGCAGGCATCAGTAACAAATGCCAGCCTTCTATACTTCAGGACCTGTCAATAACAAAGTTCAGTCTACTTTACTACTAACTCATTCAACAGTGTCATTCCCTAAGGCTAACATGTCATATGGAGGGCTTTTCCCACAGAATAGCTCAAAACGATTGGTCAATGAAGGTGTCTTTTTAAAAATCCTGAATTTATCCTGTTACAAGGATCTCAACAACAGTGATAAAAAAACTCCATCTCATATTTCAGGGACCTGCTCATACAAGCGTGGTCTGCCTTAATATAAAGCAATTTCATGTTCCATAACTTCCTTTCGCATTTAAATGTTTGCCTTATAAGTTTACAAGAATACACTTGATAAGAGTAGAGTATAAGTACACATATTCCAGCATCCACATTTTCCAAAAATTACCAGAGGTAAGCTTTTAAGAAGCCAATTCATCAAAGCTGTATTCATGACTCATTTTTTTCAACATTTTTCTTAAATACACTGTGCCAGTTTTTCCACCGTTGTGGCTTTCATCTCACCACTCCCATTTTGCCCATTTACAAACCCCAAACCCTGGTCACCCTCATGTTCTACATGACATTTCTGAACTGTAAGTCTTTGGGAAAAGCTATTTGTATTTTTAAATTTTTTAATTTAATTCAAACTTTAAGTGTACAGAATGCAATAATTATACAGACCTATCAATAGAACACTTTAATGATAACTTTGTTAAAATGTTTAAATATAAAATTATTACAATGTTGGTAGTAATTTCATTTGAGGGGGAAAAAGACAAGCAGACTTTTTGCTTATTTTTTAAATCTAACATTGAAATCTAATTTATTAGGTGGGCTTTAAAAAAACACTAAGAAAAACAAGCTTTTCTGAATCAAACGTAATTTTGAGACTGATCACCTTTAGGTATTCTAAAACACCACTGAACATTTGATCTCTTGTTCAGAGCAAAAGCTGTCTTTTGAGTTAACTCATGTAAATTAACTTGCATGGTAAAAACCAGTCCGCTTACATTCTTTTCCTCTAATTTGGGAAGCTGTTGAACTTGAACTTCCAGAGTATTCTACCAGAAGTGATATGAGAATCTATTACGTTGAAATGTTTGAAGCTACAGAACAGTACAAGGTAATTTACTAGACACTATGGATTACCTTTCTCCAAGTCCCTCATTTCTGGACAAAGATAGTATGGCTGTAGTTATTGATGTTTTTGTAGCTTCTTAATTGGAATTTTGTAATATGTAAACTTTTTTTTTGCAGGTTTACTTACACAAAATGAAATAGTACCGTACTAACTGGTATTTCTGGATTGTCACAAAGATCTCTTACCAGCATAAAACATCTGACAAATTGAAAAGTCTAACATCTGCATTCTAAAATTACAAATAAACATTGGAAATCTTCATGAAGCAGAAGACTAGGAAAAAGACTTTCCCAATTGCAATCTTCAAAAAGTAAACACATGCTCCACAAAACAATGTCATGGCAACTAATCTTAATTCACTTTTAATGCAATGTGGTGGGTTTGTTGTTTTAAAAAAAAAGACTAGCCATTACAACAGGCTTTAAAACATGGCTTTATAGTTTGCTAGATTTTATGGATTCCCTGTTATCTATTCCTGGCTGCTTCTTCTGGGATATTGATTCTTTTGATTTTATTGTGTCATCCTGAAATATTTCCAGCAGTCCTGTATGTAATAGTTAGCTTTTGTTATTATGTGAGGATTATTTTAACTATGTCTTTTTTAATAATATGAATGGTTCACACATAATACTAAGTGAAAATGAAGGAGTCCTGTGTCACACATCATGCTAAAAAAATCAGGTATTACATGAATTCTGTCAATGGAACTTACTTTCCAGTAAATCAGATGCAGCAGGAGGAAGGATTGTGACTTTTTAATGAAGGGACATTTATATAATTTTATTTAAAAAAATATTCTGAAGACTAATTTTGAATTGTCCATGTTTTGGCACGAGCTAAGATTGTAGATTCATTTTCAACTGAGGCTTTATTTTCCAGGGCATGCCTCCTTCCCTATATGTACCCTTTATATACTTTACTACTAACATCATTCTGACCATAACTTTATAGACATGCTCACTCTGTTTTTTTTAATGGAAGCAAATAAGGCCAGAAAAATAAAGCCCCAGGTAACTCTGTTCCTAAAGTAAATTCAAAGCCCACTTTGCTCCTATTACATGCCCAGAGAAGTTTGCATTGCCAGTTTTTTTAGAGCAGAGTGCTATGTCTGAATAATTGTAATTTAAGACAATCCTGGAAAATGAATTCCCTTCATACCACGTAAACATTTGCTGTAGATGCAATTATGAAAATAGGAGCCTATAAGACCTTTAATTTAAATATTGATCTGTTACTCCCTTAGTAGCTAGGATTTTAATGAATGATTCTCAGTTCAAAATTCCACAGCTGTGGATTGCTAGAATGCTCTGTCACAGAATCAGAATAGCTGATGGAGTTGGAATATTTAATTATCAATATTACTGTGCAAGCTTTTCCTCTCTTAAGAACACCAATTGCAAACAAAATGGAGTTTTGCAAGGAGAAACATTAATTAAAGGAATTAAAAATAAGATTATTGTTAAACTATCTTTCCAGATAGCATGACTGTAATGAACACAATTGGAAGCCTATATTCCATCCCCATTCTACTGTACCATCTTTAACATCTCTTTCTACACTCATTCCCATTCTAAATTTTATTGCAAATCATTGTTTACAAAATAATCTTGCCTTGCTGCATGCCAAGTTGGGATACAATTTATTCCAAATGCTTTTATGCTACAATAGTCAGATTCTAAGTGGTTTGCAATCAATAACAATACAGTAAACAAAAATACCCAAAGTATTAAAATATCTAAAATAATTTAGGGGAGGGGAGCTCCTGCATAGAATGTTTACACCTTCAGGTCCCTTTCGTTACACCTCTAAAGGAGTGGGGACGCTACTGAAACCCAAGCAGTCTCAGACAAAGGCACTTCATCCTCAATCATCCAGAGTTCAATATATGCCACATCTACCCTTTTATTCTCAATCAAGTCACAACTGATGGTCTTAATAAAGGCACGCCTAGCATTTAAGAGCATCAACCTGGTGCTAGATCCCCAGAAACCCAGCTGCCTAATACTCAAGTGTGATCAGGAGGCTGGAAGAGGGGATTGGTCTCAAATTTCCCAATCGCCCACCCTTGGAACAGCTTGCCCCATCGCCTGCAATTACCTCTCTCTGATTATCACTATCCTGATGGTCTTCTTCAGACATCTCTTCACTCCAATCACACTGAAGAACTTTAAGCATTAAGAACTCCCAGCAACTTCCTATTACCTCCCACTCTTCTTCAATTCCACCCTCCTCACTTCTTTCCTATCCTCCCATTTGCTCCTTTTCTGGGCAGCAAGTTAAGCGACTGCCCACATTTTTCTCATTTGCTCCACTCTCACCTGGGCAATGGTTAGTTGACTGTCCAAGCTTCCAATCATCCTGTCCTCTCTCTCCCAGGTCTTCTACTACCCTATCCTATTATCAATGAAAACACTTCCTTCCATCTCTACCCTCTCCAACTTTTTTTTTTCCCTTCATCCTACTCACTTTCCATTCGTCTTTCTGTAAGTGACTACTTCTCTCCTCCATCTCTCTCTTGGTCTGGGGGAGGGTCTACCGTCACCTCTTCCTACTCAATAGGCTCCTTTGCCTTCCGCAATCCCCTCTCTAATCCGCTCCTCACTTTTCTTTCCCGCCCCCCCAGTTTTCCATGATTTTTTTTTCCTTTCCTCTTTTCCCCCACCTCTCCTGCACAGCCAATACTTCCTAAATACTTCTCTTCGTCTCCCAACCCTCAACCGGTCTCAGGCAATGCACCCGCGGCTACCCTTCTTCTAAGCCAGCGTTTCCCAACCTTAGGAACTTGAAGATGCGTGGACTTCAACTCCCAGAATTCCCCAGCCAGCTATGCTGGCTGGGGAATTCTGGGAGTTGAAGTCCACGCATCTTCAAGTTCCTAAGGTTGGGAAACGCTGTTCTAAGCTCCGCTCTCCAAAAACTCCAACTTTCCCCGTTCTTCATCCCTCATCTTCTCCCTCCGGGCCTCTTCGGTTCCTAGTCGTTCCCCATCCACGTTTCTCTCTCTCTGTCTCTCTCTCTCTCTTTCTTTCTTTCTTTCTGCCCATTGCGCCACGTTCCAGTTCATCTCAGCCCTTCCCTCCTCTCGCTCAACCATCCTTCGGAGTCTGATGGCGGCCTGTCTGGGCTTCCGCCTTCTCTTCCGGTCTCCAGTCAAGCATCCATTCGTCTCCGGCGGCTGCCCGGAATCGGCTCTGCGGCCTTCGCCGACACACCGTTAAGGGGTAAAGCGTGGCTCGGTGGAAAGCGGCCGCTCGCGGTTTTTTTCAGCCTGACTCGGCGATCTTCCGTGGCTCGTCCTCTCCGGCTTCCACCGGGTCTCTTCGGTCTCGTTCCCGCCTCTTCTTCTGTCTCCGCCGTTTCTCTTTCAGCACCTTCCGATTCGCAGAGATAACCCCGTTTCTCTTTCTCGCCCTCCAGCCTTCCAATCCCCGGGATAGTTCGTTCTTGCACTTGCGAAGGACGCTTTGCCCTCTTTTCCCAGCAAAGGCCCGTCTCCCTCTTTCCTTTCCCCTCCTGAACCCCCCCCCCCGGACAGACCCCTCGCCCCACCAACTCCCTTCTTCCCCACCACACCACAGGACGGCCCATCCCCGGGCCAGCGCCAGCAGCCCGTCGAAAGAGCAATTAGACGGGAAGGTGTGTGAGCCAGAGGCGCTCTTCCGTATTGGGGGAGGGGAAAAAAAAGAAGTCCATACACACAACCACGCCGGTACAGGATTTCGCTCTCCCGTGACAACTTTTCTGCCGCACGCGACTTAACTGGCCCCCGCCCTCCTCCGGAGGCAATCACTCCCACCCGCTGCCCCGGGCGAGGGCCGTCGGCTTCTCTCAGGGGCGGCCTCTGCCGTCTCTTCCCCCAGCGAGGCTCCTCTTCCCGCAGCGGGAAAGAAAAGGAGGGAGGGTGGGCTCCCCATCCCCCCCCCGCCGCCAATATTTACCTCAAAGAGCTCGGGCGTGACCGCGGCCAGGGCGCTCGCGTCGCTGTCTCTCTCTCGAATCCGTCCCCTCAGGCCGGCCGGCCGGCGCCCAGCCCAGGCCTCCTCCATTGTCTCTTCCCGCAGGGAAGTTGCTCCAGCTGCCGCCTTCGCCGTTCCCGCGGCGGCGGCGGCAACTTCCAACTCCTCCTCCTTCGGAAACCAACCATAGGCCCCCCTCCCAAGCGGCCACCGGTGCTGCTCGGCTCGCAGCCGCGGCGAGGCCTGGAAGGTGGCTCCGCCCAGGCGCCTCAGTCAGCTGCTGTCGCTGCCGCCACCGCCACCGCCGTCGTCTCCTCGGCCTTCCGATGCAACCACTCTCCGCTCGTTTCGGAGGGGGAGGAAAGGAGAGCCCCGGCCAAGAGGTTTGGGGCCGGAGGCTTCCCCAGATCGTCACCCGGAGGAGGGATGGGTGGCGGAAGCGTTTCTGGTTGAAGGGGGGACCGAATTACAGCGGGAGGAGGCCACGTACTCTGGAAAAGGGGGCTCTGCTTGGGGCAGTTGAGGCCTGTTGGCTCGGGGGGGGGGGCTTTTAAACGAGGAAGCGATTGACAACTATGACCTGGATGACTGAGAATCTCCATAGACGTGAAGCGACCACCTGTTATGAGGGAAGGCGTTTTCGAAGCTCCAGTTTAGCAGGGGTGCCTTAAGGATTTGGGGGCAGAGTGTGCCTCCTCGGGTTAGGAGACTGTCTTCTAGAAGGAAGGAGGGGAGGCGTTGACTAGGGCTAGGTGCGCGCGCACCTCTTCGAACGAGCAGTGGTGCGCGCGCACCTCTCCAAATGGAGAGTGGCACCACCCGTTCCGAGACGTGCGCGCGCACCTTTCCGAAGGGCGGAGGTGCGGAGACCTGCCGATGTTTGGGGAGGTGCGAACGCACCTACAGTCTTTCGGAGAGGTGTGCGCGCACCTACAGTCGTTCGGAGAGGTGCGCGCGCACCTCTCGGAATGGGTAGCGGCGCTGCTTCTTGCGAAAGCTGCCGTGGCCCGTCTGCAAAGCTACCACTTTCGGCAGCTTTGCAGACGGGCCGCGGCAGCTTTCCCAAGAAGCGGGGCCGCTGCCCGTTCACGCGGAGGTACGGAGACCTGATGGAACCGGTTCCATCACACATTAAAAAAAGGCAACTGCGCGCGTCCGCGCATGCGCAAGAAAAACCCGTTTTGCGCATGCGCAAAAATTTTTTTGCGCATGCATGGATGCACGCACCCGGCTCCCACTTTTTTTATGTGTGATGGAACCGGTTCCCAGTGGCTCTTTTCCTTTTTCAGGTTGCCGACCCCTGGGCTAGGGAAAAGGCTTTTTGTGCTGCAAAAGAATCTGCCTTTCCCACTTGGAGAGAAGCCAAGAGAATAAATAATACACTACTGTACATGGAAGTCAAGCTGGGCTTCTCCCAAAGGTGCTTTTCAAAAAAGACAACTGGACTTTCTGGGGTTTTTGTTTTGTTTTGTTTTGTTTTTCTTTGAAAGAAGCTGGGCTTCTTCCTATTTTGGAGGTCTGCCTGCTATAAGGGTCAGTGTGAGGCGGGATCCTCTTCCTAATGCTGAGGTTTTCAAATTGGGAAGCCCTGTACAAGGAATTGCTGATCTACAAAACTGGGGTGTTTGTTGGGGGTGTAACTCCAGGCATAGAATGGGCTGGGTCTAATTTGGCTGAGGGGGCCTTGTTTCCTTTTGAAAGCCTGTTGTCCAGTACACTAATATTCCCTAATCTGTTTCCCCTAGATTTTTGTGTGGAATGTAATTAACCAGAGAAGTGTGTTCCAATAAGTGCCCTGATGGTGTGATTGTGGAAAGGGAGTTTGGTGGAGAATAAGAGACTCCAGTCTTCCCATGCAGAAGCAAGTTGCAGCACTGGAAATGAGAAGGAAGAATATATGAGCCATATCAAACAATGCCCAGAACTGGAACTTTCTTGGCATTAAAACTATCATAGACAAGGTGATCTTCCAGTCTGCTAATTATCAGTGATGGCTCTGAGAGGACTATGGCTCATCAGTCATGAGCAAGAAGTACAAAGCACTGTGCTGTTTTCCAGGTAATACAGTGTATTTGTCTGGTTCAAGCCTGTATAACATACATTTCTTTTACTGCAAATATTGGCACCTTTTGCTGATTTTTTTTAAAATTCCATTTATATCCCGCCCTTCTCCGAAGACTATTATTTTCTGCCTATACTATAAAGCAGAACTTGACCCAATATAGTTAGTATCCTGCAGTCTTTAGGAGAGAATCTATAATTTAGCCGAGCACATGTTTGCATGCAGACAGTCATATTCAGGTTTTTTTTTATATCCTTAGCTTTGGTATCTCAAGCAAGTAATGAGAATGAAGTGCCTATTACTACATAGATGCTTTCAGAATATACAAGTTTAGGTTAAGTGGACAAACAGCAATTTTACAACTTCTTTTCTACATAGTCTTGTACAATCCAAATTTACTTTGAATTGCCAATACAAAATAAAAACTTTGAAGATGTCTCAATGGAATGCACTATTCTCTGTTATACAACCACCCCAGACAATTATATGCTGACATTTTTACCATATAAGCTAGGAGGACATTGGGGGAAAGGCCATTTCTAATATATAAATTTAAGCTTGTTTTGGAGCTTTTTTGCTTTTTTTCATTCTTCTCAAGGTTCACTGATATCTGGAATTCCAAAAGACTGAGATCTGTCATAGAGAAGTGTCTGTACATTATTAATCTGCCTATGATTTTTTGAAAGCGTAGAAATTAAAATTGGGAACAGACCTTAGATCTTTTGTAATGGCTCTTAAACTTTATTGGGGTGGAGAATTGTGAATTGTAACCAGAATTAAATTTATAGTTAATTCTGGTTACATAAGCATAAGCACTAGAAATCTTACGTTCTTTCTGTATGAGTCATTATCTCTTTACACATGCGTGCTAGTCGTTTCCAACTCTAGGGGCCGGTGCTCATCTCCGTTTCAAAGCCGAAGAGCCAGCGCTTGTCCGAGGACGTCTCTGTGGTCATGTGGCCGGCATGACTAGGAAGCCAAAGGCGCACGGAACGCTGTTACCTTCCCACCTTAGTGGTCCCTATTTTTCTACTTGCATTTTTACGTGCTTTCGAACTGCTAGGTTGGCAGAAGCTGGGACGAGTAACAGGCGCTCACTCTGTTACGTTACGCGGCACTCGGGATTCGACCCGCCAAACTGCCGACCTGATCGACAGGCTCAGCATCCTAACCCACTGAGCCACCGCGTCCCCCATTGTCTCTGTAGAAATATGATAATGCAGGCCAATTTGCAGCTTGTACTGTAGATGGGTGGAGACTATGAATTTCTATAACAAATGAGTTGTTCAGCCTTAACCCATTGGAGTATAATTGCTCTTCTATTCTTTAACAAAGACTGGAGAGACCAGAATAAGTTCCATATCTGAGCTGCAAATAACTGGTAACCACTAGATGGCAGTAAACAGAATCAGAAACATAAACCCTGAAAAAAGTTTAAATAAAAGTGAAGCATTCACACCACTGCAGAATGAAAAAGCTTGTTTATATCTAAACAAGAATATACTCTGCCACCCACAAGCCCTTACTTCTTTCATGTGAATGTTGTAAGAGCTGAAATGAAAAACATAAGGACCATATAGTGTTTCTGAAAAATCTGTACACTAACTGTGATGGTCATTGTTTAGGTTTAGCAATAATTGTACTCTGCAGTATAGACTCAGGAACACTTCAGGCATCCCTCAGTCAAACTGGGAATTAGAAATAACAAATAGAAATCTTCCACTGTGCCAAGTTCAAATAACAACTCAACATAATACCAATTATTCCCTTTTGTTCGTTCCTACTATACTTTAAAGTTACACTGTCAACTTGACATTTTTGAATTAGGTTAATGTTGGGGGGGAAAGTCTTGCTTCTGACAAAGGAGTATTTTAAAAATTATTGTACAACATAGTAGTTAAACCCATTTATTAAAAATATGTTTTTCTGCTCTCCTGGTGATATTACAAGTGTTTGATATTTCTTTCGCACTGCATAATGAAATAATTAACTATAGGGCTAAGGAGAGATATCAGTGCAGCCAATGATAGTTAACCATTCTGAATGGAGAAATACAAAACATTGTTTCTCAGATAGTTAGGCTGGCAAATAATGCAAGCATTGTGGCTTTATGATTAGCATATCTTGTTGGTAACAGAACTATGAAGAGTCAAGTCTCTGGGTTCTTCAGTTACGGCATCTCAGCAGTCACTAAAGGAGATACATTTGGGGTATGAGTACTTGTTCAAGTGAAATGAGAGCTGAATACATGAATATAAGAACATAAAAGGTGCAAAAAGTTCATTGTGTCACTGCATAAAATGCTTGCTTCTTAACATGGAAATATGCTGGAGCCAATTTATGATTTGATTTTAGCAAATTAGCCCCAACGTCTATCTGATGTATTTCGAGCTTTATACATGTGGAATAATAATAGATTGATGTGATCTTTTGTACCATATTCCAGATTTTTGCAAGCAGGAACACAATACAGAATGTTAATATTTCTGCTGTACTTCTATTTCCATCTTGCAGACGTTACCCCACGGTTGAAAAGCGAGCACAGTTTTTCAATGGGCCAAGTTATGTGCCAATACCAGAAGATGGTCCTTTCCTTAAAGCATTACTTTTTGCATTGAGGCTGACAGATGAAGGTCAACACTTTGTGGAGTGTAGAGATGGCTGTTCCAGAATCAACAAGACCTCAGCCTATACACTGCAGGTTGAAAGGAAGGATCTCTGGCCTGTAGTGGCCTTCCGGAAGAATGGATTGATTTACGTTGGCCTTCCTTTAGTTGAGCAGTCCCTTATACCACGACCACCTCTCTTCAGTATCTGTGGAATCTCTCAGGCTTTTGACTTCTTGTCGGGACTCCTGGCTTTTATGAACTCTAATCAGAAGAGTGAAGCAGAGAGGAGTGCCAAAATTGCCCAGCTGCCAAGTTTGGTTATGCAGGCCTGTCCTCTGGGGACTCCCCTAGATGCAAATTTAAATGGTTCATTGGAAAATAGTCACGTTGCTGTAAGTAGTCACACTCAGAAACCACCAGCTTGGAGAAGCAACACGTACAAGGGAAAGCCTCAAGTTAATATCTGTATTGTTGAAAAAGTCAAATCTGTCCAGTATGACCAAAGGGATGTGGCAGACATGTGGCAAGTTTATGGAACTGTAACATGCAAGGTGAGATGATTCCTATTGCAAAACTCTATAACCTATTTGACACATGGATGCATCTGGAAGAGCAAGAGTTCAGCTCATCTTGGTGTGTAGAGAAGCTGAACTTAATATTTTTAATGCTTCAGCACGTCAAAGCAAAGATATTGGGGTTTTTTAGACTCGGTTCATTCTGGTAAATTAAACTAGAATGAAAGTCTCACTTTACAGTTATGCTCTTGCATATCTTGCTCTTAGTTTTGCTGGTAATAGGACAAGCTGCTAAATTTTTTTATCAATTTTGCATATATATATATATATATATATATATATATATATATATATATATATATATATATATATGTATGTATGTATATGTATGTGTATATATATGTGTGTGTGTGTATATAAATAAACAGTGAATACTGGGATGAAATAAGTTTTTATTGCTAAAAGATCAACCTTTTGTTGGCTAACTGCCAATGTCAGGATGGAAACACTGGGGTGGGGAGATCACGTTTATACTGTTGGTGTCTGTACTCTGCTCATGGAGCTTGTCACCGGTCTGTTTGTTGAGGTCGGCCGTATTTCTTTGAGTTGTCGCACATCCGTTTTTGGGGGATGTGGTTATCTCTGAGTGTCTCTTGTCAAAAGTGGATTGCTGATAGTTACACCAGAGGTTCTAGATAGTTGTTGCTCTTCTTCCCTGTGTTCTACAATGCAGGGTGGTTGTGTGTTTGTGCAATCTTGATTTTGATACAATGAGGCACTCTGTGAATGCTTGCGCTGTTTGCCTTCGTATCGCGCACGTCGTTCCTCTTCCCAATTCCTTAGTGCACATCCGTTTTTGGGGGATGTAGTTGTCTCTGAGTGTCTCTTGTCAAAAGTGGATTGCTGATAGTTACACCAGAGGTTCTAGATAGTTGTTGCTCTTCTTCCCTGTGTTCTACAATGCAGGGTGGTTGTGTGTTTGTGCAATCTTGATTTTGATACAATGAGGCACTCTGTGAATGCTTGCGCTGTTTGCCTTCGTATCGCGCACGTCGTTCCTCTTCCCAGTTCCTTAGTGCCTGGTATGCAGCGGGGAGGTCTATGTGCCAGTTGATAGAGGAGTGGTTTGAAAACCAAGCTTCCTTAAACAAGCGGCCGCCTTTAGAGTTGTCACTGGCAATTGCCTCGGTCCCTGTTAGATTAAAGACGTGGTTGTGTGTAGCCATGTGTGCCCACACCTGTGAATGTTGTTCTTGTCTTCTAATAGCGAGTTTGTGTTCATGCACTCTAGTCCTCAGTCGTTTTGCCGTCTCCCCAGTGTAATTGCAATTGCAATTCTGGCATGACATCTTTTACATGACCGAGGATTTTTCTTCATTGGGGAGTGGATCTTTAGGGTGCATGACACAAGCTCGTAAAGTCCGATCAGTTCTGTGGGCAACACCGACCTTGTGAGGGGCTAGTATGCGCGCTGTGGCCTTGGATACACCGTGGATATATGGCAGTGTTATTCGTGATGTTAAGGCATTTTCACATTGATGGCAGGTAGGTTCACCTGGCCTGCTGTGTTGTCTAATGAAGTTGGGTGGGTACCCGTTGTTTCTGCAGACACGATAAAGGCGGCGTCTTTCTTCGCTTTTTGCCTTATTCATGCTGCAATGCGTGACTACAACACATGGAACTATCAGCAATCCACTTTTGACAACAGACACTCAGAAACAACTACATCCCCAAAAACGGATGCGCGACAACTCAAAGAAATACGGCCGACCTCAACAAACAGACCGGTGACGCGTTCCATGAGCAGAGTGCAGACACCAACAGTATAGCCAATTATGAAATTGAGGGTTAAATTGAGAATTAAACTGAGAAGCAGTAACCCATTTCTGATACATTATATACTCCTATAACTTGACATGGAAGAGTTGAAGAGATAAAAAGCAAAAAGAGTAAACTGCTCTAAATCTGATTTACCTGTGTTTATTTGGAAGTCCAATTATGGTTCATTTAAATCATATATTGGTATGGTGTTTGATTTGAGTAGAAGCACTGGCAATGTAATCTAATATGTGCATACTCCAAAATAAGTGCTACTTTTTCCAGTGTGTCTTATACTTAAAAAAGTAAGACTGCAACTTGAGTGTGTTTAACAACTCAGTAGAGATTTGAATCTATTTTCTAGGTAAAAATAATTGAGTAGTTTACAGTGTAAATGACAAAGTCCAGGTTGGAAAGCAAATTTAGATGTCATATATTTACATATGCAGTAGATAATAATACTTTACTAAATCAATACTTTTACAAAAAAAGATTAAAACATTATAATAAAGAAGAACCATAATCCTATGCTATAATATGCATGCTGGATTCTATAAATCATTTACCATCAATTTCTATTAAAGGAATCTATAGACCATAGTGAAAACAGAACTCTTGCTTGATATTTTGAAGGGTGTTGCTAATCAGAGTACATTATTGTGGTTGAATGAATCACTATACTTTGTATAAGGCAACATTTATAGAATTGAGGGTTGTAATGAACTTACTTTAAACATCAGTTATTGTATTTACTGTACTTGTATTTTGTAAGGAAATAATTTAAGAACTCAGTTCTGATCTGAAAACTAACTAAAAATATGATATAAGACTAAGGTTCATTTTAGCTACGGAAACGATGTTTGCCCACTCCTTACTCTAAGCAAGAAAAAAATTGAGGTTTCCTCTTGCCATAAGGTAATACACAATTTATTGTAGGAAGTGTATTAAATTAGGTTGTTCACCAGTAAGTTCCTATTTTGCTATGTTTTTGTGTTTGAAGTGTGATATAGAAGGCACTGCTCCCAATGTGACTGTTGGTCTGAACCTCCCTGCCAATGGTTCTCCTCTCCAAGATATTTTGGTCCATCCCTGTGTAACATCCCTTGATTCTGCTATTCTGACCTCCAGTAGTGTTGATGCAATGGATGACTCAGCTTTCAGTGGACCTTACAGATTCCCTCTTATACCGCCTTCAGATTTGTTTAATCTGTGCTTTTACACTTCCCAGGTAAGTTTTCAAGATTTGTAATAAACCAGTCAGAAACAACATCATCTAATGTTTACCAAAGGCTCCTATATCAAACTAGGGGAAAAAAGTTGATAGGACAGTTTGACTACACTCGTTAAGGATATTGAAGTAACAATGCTCATCTAAATTTATTATGAAAAAATGCCTTAAACTGAACTTTTAATGAGTAATGTTTTTACATGTGAGTTGACTTTTACCTAAATTTTCATCTCTGAAAGACAAGGCAGCCCCAGTATCTTCCTTGGCAATAGCTTGGCTTCTCAACATGACAGATGATCCCTTCTCAACTATGTGATTCTGAAAGGAATTTTCAAGTTAGCAATAACCCTCCAGCTCATTACATGCTTTGTGTGGTGTTAGGAGAGCTTTTGGCCTTCATCCTAGAAATATTTCCAGCACCCTGCTGATCAGTGGTTTAGAGAATCTAGCTTGCAAATGAGTTGTTAATTCCTATTTTCCATTAGAATTAAGCACTCTCTGCCTAATTATCTTACTGTTTAGCAATCACAGAGTTTATATCTGACATCTGGAAGCTGTCATCCTATTTTAATTTATTTTATTTTAGAATGTGCACCCTTATCACATACTTCCAAAAGAAGCCTAAGGGTAGCTTTACAACATACTAAAATGGAAACCAACAATTTATAGAATACATTAAATGATTTTAATTTAGAAATATAACAAATTCAGCTATTTATCTCTGTGCATCCCAACCAGGTACCTGTTCCACCTATTTTGGGATTTTATCAGTTGAAAGAAGAAGAATCACAATGGAAGTTCACAATTCACTTGAAACTTCATGAAAGTATGAAAAATACTTTTGAATACTGCAAAGCTTATATTCCCTTTTTTAACCGGTGAGAATAATCCCTCCCTCCCTCAAATCAACAAAACAAAGACTTCTTTATAGAGACTGTTGTTTGGGGAGTACTTGAAAAATCTGCATTTATAGAATTTTTTGGGGGGGTGGGGCGGGGTGAGGGCAGAGTAGCTGAGTGTAGGAACCATTTTATTGGTCTTCCAGATACCTATTGGGTTTTAGGGGGTGCTTGAGGAGGTTTCTGACTGTTTATTGTACACAGGCCTTATTTTCCTCTTGGAGTCAGAGGGTGGCTGGAGTCTTGGCTCAGATTGGCTCTGAGAGATGAAGCAGTAGAGTACCACTGTAGGAAGGTAAAGGACATGCCTGACTAAACACAGATAATGGCCATTATTAAGGATGACATCATGACAATAAGAGTGGCAAAATCCCAGTATTTTTCCTCTCATCTTTCCTCTGCATTTTGCCACCCTGTGGCCCTGTTAAAGGTAACTTGCTCTAAACCTCCATGAGGAAAGAGAGATGATTCAGAAAATCATCTGAAGGGCTGTTGTGACATTTTTTCAAGAGATCTGGCAAATAAAATCATTTAGATTAACTGTGAGCTGGACTCCAACTGTTGACTTGATTAATCATCTGGTTATGTGGGAAGTGAGCAGGCTCCTTAGGCCTAAGAATGTAAACTCAGTAGACCCCTCTTTGGTTGGTTAAAGCATTATTTAGAGAGCCATAGTATAGGGACGTGGTGGCTCAGTGGGTTAGGACGCTGAGCTTGTCAATCAGAAGGTTGGCAGTTTGGCGGGTCGAATCCCGAGTGCCGCGTAACGTAACAGAGTGAGCGCCTGTTACTCGTCCCAGCTTCTGCCAACCTAGCAGTTCAAAAGCACATAAAAATGCAAGTAGAAAAATAGGGACCACTCCGGTGGGAAGGTAACAGCATTCCGTGCGCCTTTGGCATCTAGTCATGCTGGCCACATGACCACGGAGACGTCCTCGGACAAGTGCTGGTTCTTCGGCTCTGAAACGGAGATGAGCACCGGCCCCTAGAGTCGGAAACGACTAGCATGCATGTGCGGGGGAACCTTTACCTTTACCTTACTAGTGGCACAGTGGTTAGAATGCAGTATTGCAGGCTAATTCTGCTGACTGCCAGGAGTTCAATTCTAGCCAGCTCAAGGTTGATTCAGCCTTCCATCCTTC
Source organism: Vipera ursinii (assembly GCF_947247035.1). NCBI lineage: Eukaryota > Metazoa > Chordata > Lepidosauria > Squamata > Viperidae > Vipera > Vipera ursinii. The sequence goes on along the minus strand of NC_139512.1, from coordinate 25,216,948 downwards.
CAAGGTCAGTAAAATGAGGACCCAGATAGCTGTGGGCCATGTGCTGACTCTGTAAATCGCTTAGAGAGGGCTGTAAAGCACTGTAAAGTGGTATCTAAGTCTTAATGCTATTGCTTTTCTGGAAGATGACAAGTAGTTGTGTCTCAAGAGTGGGGAATTCATTCTTGAATGAAGGGATGAATCTGCCTGAGCAGTGTCCATCCCTTCCTCAAGAGGCTATTCCTTGACCAAGTAGTGGTGGATGATTTCTGAATTGTCTTCTGACTTTCCTTTTGGAGATATGTTGTTGAAAAGTGGTCAGCCAGCAACTTCACAAGGCTCTTGAGGAAACAGATTATTGAGATTCCTTTCAGTTGACTTTCAAGTCTGAACACAGTATAGAGATGACATTGATCATGCTTGTAGATGACCAGTGATGGAATCAGAATAAGGGTAGTGCATATATTCTGGCCTTCCTTAATCTCTCAGTGGCCTTTAATACTATCAATCATGATATAACTCTCTACAGACGCAGGCTTATGAGCAGGAAACATAGTGTTGCACTGTTTTTACTTCAGTGCAGTTCTGGTTGGCATTTAAACGGGGAGAATTCTAGCTCTTAATCCTTTCTTTGTGGTATATCCCAGGACTCAATTCCCTCCCCACTCTTGTTTTAACATCTACCTGAGGTTGCCAGATATCAACATGGGGTGTCAGGTGTCAGGTAGCAATGTGCTGATTATAGCCAGTTATAGCTCTTGATGTCCAAGTGATGCTATTGAGGTTCTGACTCAGAATCTGGAAGCTAAGGGCTTTAGATGGAGAGGAACATACTGAAACCCCACCCTAGCAAGATCAAGTCTCTCCCCTCTGTGATTTCTGTAGACTGCTGTAGAGAATACAGTTTCTACATTTTCTGTTTTCTCTAGAGAGCATCAGTGAGGACCCAGATTGTTGGGAGCAATAGGCTGACTCTGTAAACCACTTAGACAAGGCTGTAAAGCACTGTGAAGCAGTATATAAGTCTAAGTGCTATTGCTATAAGCTGTTTCTGTAGTGCACCCATGGCTCCCAGCCCTCGGCTTTCAGTGCAATACAAGACAATAAGCAGGCAGTTGAGCCAAAGGGCAGAGGAGTAGTTAGGAGTAAAAGGAAGAGAAAAAAAGGCCGAGTGTGTAAAACTTGAGTAGTCTTGTTTCTAGCCAAAAGAACACAGTCATGGTCATGTGAGTTCCCACTTAGCAACCGCATTGCTTAGTAGCAGCATTGCCGGTTCCATTTAGGAGCATTAAGCAAGGGCTACCTGTATAGAACGCAGCATAGTTAACTTGAATACTGAAATAGCATATGAAGCTTTGAAAAAGAGAAGGTGAAAATGAGCACTGAGGAAATCCTTAAATGACTTATGTAATTGAATTTTAGAGATAGTTAAGTGAATTTCAAAATTGAAATGTGCTTTATTGTAAGTTTTCTCTATTGCAATCATTTGAAATCCCAAAGCCATGTCTTTAATGTGGAATTTATTTAGTTACCAGCCTTCCAGAAAACTGGACACATTCCAGATGTAAGGATTTTATATGCCACAATTATCCCCACAAGCATGTCCATTGCTGAGAATTCTGGAAATTGAAATCCATATATCTACAGGGCACCAAGAGTGGGAATAACTAATATAAATTGTTGATTTGTGTCAGATATAATTCATAAAAAAGGCATGTGCTATTTTCTTAGTTGTTCAGAAATTACTCAAAATTACTTTATTAAATAATAAGGTCATTTAGACTACCATTCTGCAATAAGTAATAATGCTTTGCTCTTGATTCTTAGAGGTCCTATTACACACTTGGAATACAAAATCAGCTATGGCCAACTGGAGGTATCAAAAGAGAAAAGCTTACTGATTTGGTTCATAGGTAAGTTAAGTATATTTGGCCCCATCTGATCCAAGGAAAGGCTCAACCTCATTTGGAAACACCTTGCAGGCTGCTTTGTTTCCTAATGAAGGAAGGAATTTATTTTATATTGTGCTTTATCATTTAATTCCGGACAGTTCCAAATAAAGTGGGGAAAATTCCTACCTAAAGGCTGCTGGAAGCACTGTGTTGACAAAACTGGGCTTAAACAGAGCAATGCTAATATACAGCCCCTTTCCATGTTCCTAAAAATATACTAGAGGTCTCTGATAAACCAAACAATTCCAAAGATAGATTCTTTCATCTAGGCCTGTACTTGTCTTCTCCATCTGGAATGAAATTAAGTTGCTTGGTAAAGTACCATATTCTGTCTTACCATCTTTCCAGATTTTTTTTTCCAAAGTAGCAGATGAGATCAAAAGGCACGAGCAATCTTTTATTTGCAGCTAAAGGTGCACTTTGGCGAGGTTTCATAGCCGCAGAATACATGGCAGTGTTGTGGTATCATCAGCTGACAGGCCAAATATTTTGGCCCATGTAGATAGGATCAATACAAAATAACTGTAAGGTTTATCGTGCTTACTTTAATTATTTTTGTGAAAATTTTCAACTCTGTAAACTTGGAGGGCTTTGAAAGCTGTAGTTAGCTGTAAACTACACTCCTCTGCTTTATTATCTTCCTGGATCCCTTCCATTTTTATTTTCCACACACAGTGCACTAATTCTAGTATCTGTTTCTGAAAATAGGCTATTAATTCTTTGCAAACCTTAATGGCACCTGGAGGATTTTTTTTTCTTGGTCATTTTCTCATATGTCCACCTCTTCCACGAACATCATTGTAAGCCAGGATTCCTTTGGATTTTTTTTTTCTGAAATATCTTGCAAACTTTCCTGCTTTTTCTGAGTTAGGCTCCAATATCAAAAGTGAGTCTGACCAAAAATTACACTGAAGTACATTGCAAGAAGATGTATTCTGACTGGTAAAATGTTCCTCCTCCAAACACAGCTTTTGTTCTTGGCTTTCCCCCATCTCTGTTTTATGTAGGACCAACAGATCTTTATCCTACATAATTTATCCTGTAGAAAAAGTGCCATATAAATGTTAATGTCATTTCTGTGAAATATTTCTAGCCTCTTTTTCTTAACTCTAAAGGACAAAAATTTCCAAAATCACTGGAAATTTCTCTTACTGGGACTGTTGCTTTTGGTCCAACAAATCAGGATCAGCCAGTGGATGCTGTTTGTACCGGAAATACTGCATACATCAAAGTAAGTTGTGGGGAAAACTAGATGTTAGCTATCTGGCTTTGCAGTCAATGGAAAATGGTATCCGTGTGCTCAGAGGATGGCAGTTTCTAGGTGCTGTTGGGTAAAGGAACAATATGAATCTTTCCAAGAGATCTCATTTTCAGAATCAGTTGTATGTATAAGAAAATTACCATTGTAAGAACCAATCTCTCCAACTTTTTAAAAAAATCAAATCTTATCAAGGTAAAAATTACTCAAAAAGCTATGGTGTAGCTAACTTAGTTTTCAGTTTAAAACAAATAAATAAGGAAGTCAGCCTTTACTGTAGATCATGGGTGTCAAACTCAATCGCGTCACGTGACATATCGCAACATTTTTTGCCTTTGCAGAGCCAGGGCGGGCGTGGCCTGCATGTGATGCATCCGCAGGCCACCAGTTTGACACCCCCGCTGTAGATTGACATATAGATCTTTGTGTTATGTAGACCAATCATCTGTACATTTAAATTGATTGCCGCATTTCTTTGTAGTTCATCAATTATATATAAATTGCTAGTATATTGCTCCCCTCTCCCCCCCCCCCCGCTGAAAAAACCAGAAATGAGAGTCACTGCATCTCTTTCTCAGTGTTCTTTGCTTGGTTGTCTTTAGCTTTATTTTAAAATCTTGGATTTCACACTTACTGGATGTTACACAGACCAACATTCCATCCAGGTCTTTTCATCAGGCAAAGCCAAGATCAGTACAGGTGAGCATATTACATCTTTGGCAATTTGAATTGAAGCAAATACATTTAACTTCCAAACCTTTATGCCTGTTTGTTGTGTATTGGTCTGAAAATTTAAGTTTTTAATGAAGCATGTATCTCTATGTTAGAATATTCTGCCACTTTATTATGTCTTATGAAAGCATCTGTTTTCTAAATTTTAAAAAATGAAATGTATATATAATCAATCTAAGAACTTACCTTCTCCATTTCTTTGAATTTTAGCTCGTGAGGTACTTTCATCAGATTACTACATCTGGAATTCCAAAGCCCCAGCACCTGTTGTATATAGAACTTTACTTTTCTAAATTTTCTATTCAGTTTTGTACTAGGAAAAATGTATTGCCAAAGTGTTTTACATCCATTCTGAAGCTTCTGTTCGAGGTAAAACAAAATATTAAATGATCATTTTTCTGTTATTTAAAATGACTAAAGTTTCTCTGTGAGTGTGCTATTAGAGATATTGCATGATATATAACTCTTAGACAATCAAACTTACCTGGTGCCAAATACATTACTTGGAAATTAAAATCTTTCTTGTGTGTATTGTTGATTTTACTGTCACATTTCCCAACCTTAACTAAGTCGTTGAGCATCGTTTCTATACATTCTGTTTTGAAGAAACAGAAATTTAAAAGTACCTCTGACTATATACATACTGAAAAGTATTTACCTTTTTACATTGAGCAACCACAGTCTCTTTCTACCAAATTAGATGTACTCCAGATGCATTGGATATATGAGTTTAAACTGTAGAAAATATTCTTGAATTTGTAGATTTAATCTTGTTATACATAAGTTGCCACTTTTCTTTGCTGCTTTTATTCCTGAGAGGGGCAGCAATTTATACTGACAGCTACTTCACTCCTGTCCTTATACTGACATAAAAACCATTGGTATTCTAGTTTTACAGATAATTTTTAAAAGTATAGTTTCCAGTCAGAAGTAGCTGAATTTATTCATGTTATTTGTATTCCATATAAATAAGAGCTATCAAGACAATTTACAGCATAAAATCATATATACAAATAAAAACTTTTTAAAAGCAAAATAAGCAACATGCAGCCTATTGTTAAAATAATTTTAAAAAACAGATTTAAGGTGTGTGTCTTAACTATTTTCTTAAAAGTGAACTAGTGCAAGTACAGTTCCTATGGAAGTTCATTCCATAGTATAGGGATGATAAAGGAACTAATCTTCTGTATCTTAGGAAAAGATCTTCAAGAGGAAGAATGTATTTAAAATGTTTGCCTGAGCATATTGATATCCAGACAGTTTTTAACACAGTCATTCGTCTGTTAAAGAATAAAACAGAATAAGTTCTTGATTTAGGACAAAACACTTGTTTTTTCAAAAGAAGCTACTGCTGGGTTGTACATAAAACTACTGTTCCAGTTAAGCTTGGGCAAGAAATCAGGAGCTGAAATCAACATCTTTTAATTAAATTAATTCCAATATTAATGCTATGAGTTCTTAGTAAAATGAGTTAAGATCAAGAAACCTATGTTCTTTTTTAAAAATATATTTTATTAATTTTTTACAATAATCTTTAGTACTTGGTAAACAAGGTGCTATCTGTGTTCATATATTTAACAACAATCAATAATAGTTTCTATGATTCCATAATCAACATACTAGTTAGTAATACATTTCCTTGATCTTCTCTTCTTCCAATAGTATTTTCCTTTTGCCAACATTGAGTAACTACAATTATTAGTACTTTCAATACATACAAAGTTAAATGTAAATATTTTTCTGGTGTTTATACAAATAACATTAACATCAGTGTATAATATCTTTTCTAATCAGCTTATGTTTCAGTTGTATTTGTGAAGAGTCATTTTATTGAATCACCATAGGTCCTGTTTTCAACATTCTTTTTTAAGCTTAGTTTCCATTCAGCATTCAAAACGTTCTTATCAATTTTAATTTTCTCAAAATTAATTACATTTAAATGTCTATACATTCTGCATCTCAGTATTTTTATATTTCTCTTAACAGAAAAAAATGAACAAAGATATTATACTATTTATAAATCACATCCCTTTTATTATAGAACCCATTTATATCCAACGTTTATCTAATTTTTAGCCATATTCAAACAAGTGTTTAGTCATATAGTACTCCATCTGGTAAGTCGAATCATCTGATCTCTTAAATCTAACTTTAGGCTTCTTCTTTTGCCAGACAACTTTCTACATCAGTGTATTCAGTTTGCCAGGGAATTCTTCTGGTGTTTTTATAAGTGTTATTAGAGCTGGGGAAGACAGATTAGGTGGAGTATTTTGATGGGGAGTTTCGCCCATTTGTATTCATTAAAAGGCTTCCCCTTTCCTTCTCCCTCAATTTTTATTTTTATTTTTTGTCTCCCAAACTCTAGTAGTTCTCCTGGCATCTTTATAATCCATTTTGTTGGATCTCTTTTCTTATCCTCTGGTTTATTTTGAAGTTCTGAAAAATAAGTCTTTTCCCTTTCCGATATTATAACAGAATCTTGCAGATTTTTCTTTGCCTGTGCTAAGCTGTACTTCCTTTCATTTATAGCCTCCATCTTTGGGTCACTTTCCTCTTGTTTGTATTCTATTGTCTGATTTATTTGTTCATTTTTTATTGTCATTTTCTGAGAGTTTTTTGGTTGTGAGCTTAGGTTAAAGATGTGCTCATTTATGTCATCAAAATTGTTTTTAATCTCATTATGATTTAAAACAATTGTCATTTGAATTAATTGCAACATTGCATGCATTTCCTCCTGGAAAATATTTGCCTTGTCTTGAAGTATTACTCATGCAGATCTCTGATGATCCAGGCTGGGAGCTTCAGTAAAAAAAATCTTGACTGTGGTTTCCTACCACTTCTAGCTGGGTATGCAACATCCATTTTGTCTCCCCCCTCTGAATAATCCCCTCTATTAGTTTTATCCAACCAACCAATCTTAAGGTCCAAACAACACATTTTTATATAGCTGTTGTCTTTATATGTGGACTTTATACTCTAATGCGTTTCCATTTGTCAATCTACCACTGAAAACAATAATTTATAACGGTTCTTCTGCTCGGGTGCTACCATTATCAATCATTCACAATTTGCAGTCCAAAATGTTCAACCATCCAAAGGTAATTCAGTAGTTTCCCCCCTAGAAGAATGGCCAAAAGTCAAAGTTTTTCTTTCTTTACAAATAATTTTTAAGCCTAACAAATCTCCGCTCAGTAAGTGTTTATAATCCAACAAGGTCAGCAATTTTATAACACTTGTAGATCTCACTCTATAATAGATAGCCCAATGTATTTTCTCTCCTCTGTTCCCAGCTGTTCTCTGTTTATCTGGGAGTTGCTGAGGATCAAAGGGACAGGTTGTTATCTGTTTCTGGATGTCTTGCCAGTTTCTGAGCCCAGGCAGCTATAATTTTATGCTCTAATCCACCACTAGATGTCAGTAGTTGTTCATTTTTCAACTTTTAAAACAAAAAAAATGTTTTCTTGTAGTTTCATCAATACTCTTTCAAAGAGAAGGTCTTAACAATTTCCACAGTTTTCAGATTTATCCAGACTTTAGTTTTATATTAAATTCCGTTTCAATATGTTTCTGTTCCCCATAAAAAATAGAGCTGCTTCCATCTATGGAAGGGTGGGGCAATCCCCTTCCTTCTCACTTTTGGAGGATTTTTGCTTCTTGGGGATCTTTTCCAGGAAATTAGTTGCAAAATAGGGGGAAAAAAAGATATTCTCACCCAGTTTCCAAATGTTCACAGTTCTAGTTGGTGCTTTTGGACTTCGGTTGCCAATAGCTTGGGCTAGTCACCAGAGTGCAGCTAGCCTTTCTCCTGTTAGGTTGGAGGGCTTCTCCTGGACCAAACGGATTGACTACCATCTTTCCGTGATCCATGGGGGCCCCTCCTCATTTGTCGCTTCTCTGGGGCGACTTTAGACCCATTTAGGATCCCCTGGCAGGGCAAAATCCCTTGGCTGCATTGCTATATACGCAAAACTGGAAGTCCAAGGAACCTATGTTCTGATCCTGGCCAATTGTGAGTATTTCAGTCCTATATCTCTGCCTTGTTACCTGCACTCTGACACCCAACAGGTACATGATTGTCCTCCAAAAAATTTGAAGTTGGCCACTTGATGGCTCAATGCTATAATTTAGCTCTGTAGTTACACTGGTAATGGCAGCTCCTGGTTCAGTGAAATAAATATTGAATATAAAACTAGGCTACAGTGGAAGGAAGACAATACCAATTATTACTTTTATCACATTTGAGAAATTAAAAGGTTCATCTAGAATACACACACACACACACACACACACACACACACATAAGGCAGGTCATCATAGCGGCTGGTGCAAATCACTCCAAATAAATGGAAAAAAAGATGCATTACAGAAAGCAATATGGTTCAAAATGAAAATGTGCCATCAAAAGTATTGACTCAAGTTGTTTCTTCTGAAAGAAAAATTGCAAGTCTGCAAACCTCATTCTGAACTATTTTATCGAAGTGGATAAACTAGTATTGACTAAAAACAGAAGGAAAAAAAGAAGAAAATCCATGCCCTTGTGTGCTTTTCTTTTATAGATTATTTAGACACAATAGTTTTCCCCCAAACCTCGATCATTGCCAGTGTGCATCTGTATCATCTCTGGCAGGTTTTCTAGACACCACTCTTAGGTTAAAACTACATTTCAAGAGACCAATCTAACAGTAGCACATGGATGAAACAGCTGTGATGGGCAGTCAGAAATGATTGTATCCAGCCTCCCACATTCTCTATATCAACAGCAACATGTCCATATTATTGTTCTGAAAAACAAGAAACTGACAACGTTCTTAGATATTTTGGGTTTCCTCACTTCACTATATTTTTCAGTGTAATTTTTTGTTCTTTTCTAAATTTGTTTATGGAATCTTCTTACTAAAAACTTTAAAACACCAGGAACAATTCCTAAAACCTAGAATGCTAAAAAAGCAGAATGCCTTTCCTAACTGGCATTAACATAGTCATTAACTTGATCCTGTTTTAAAATAAGCCAAAGACCACAGATGTGACATACTAATTCTGCTTTACTTTTTTTAACTGATATATTTAGGAAGACGGGAAATTGAGGTGCAGTGAATTATCAGAAAATGAACAAACCTCCAGAAGGTTATTAGAAGCCTTGGGAACCTAAGAATAGCACAAAAGAAAGACAAATGGCTTTTTTCTAAACCAGATACACTGACAAAAGTTTTGTTTAACAGTATGCGAGGTGATAAATAATATCAGTGTTTGTACGTAGTGGAGAAATTTTAAAAGTAAGATAATTTTAAAAAATACCCCAGGTTGAGATGGTAATCTAATAGTTGGTTAAACATAATAAAACGTAGCTTGATTAGCACAAACCATGCTGCTTAGCTGAAACTGTTTGGCCAAATTTCTAAAAAAGACAACCAGGGTGAACTGAAATTAAAAACTCTGTTTTTCTCAAAGATAACATCTAGGAGATACCACCTGTACAGGTGTTAGTTGCTTCTTGAGAGAAGGAGGGAGTGGGGCACATAGGTAGACAAACGTGTGTATTCGAGCTAATCCTTTATTGTGCATAGATTCACCTACTGCATTTTACATTCAGTTAATTTATATAAAGAGAGATATTTGATTCTGGATTGGACCACTGGAGTTCTTATAAGCTTTTCCTTGTTACAAGGATCCTCTTGGTCAAGGGAACCTCAGTTATAGCCCAGCTTCTGTATTTAGCTAGTTCTATATGTAGGAAATGCTGCACGAAAGGGTTATCAAGTACAGGAAGAAGTTTCCTTAATTATGAGACTACATTCAAACAAATTAATTAACAACAGTGGAACAACCCTCGTCCAGAAGCTGTGAATGCTCCAACACTTGTTTTTAAGAAGAGACTGGACAACCATTTGTCTGAAATGGTAGAGGGCAAGGGTGTGAAACTCGCAATGTCATGTGATGTGTCGCAACATATTGTGACTTTTCCATTGCCGGCAATGGGGTGGGCGCGGTTTCAGCATGACACACCCATTGGCCGGCAGTTTGACACCCCGGTATAGGGTTTCCTGCCTAAGCAGGGGGTTGGACTAGATTACCTCCAAGGTACCTTCCAACATTATGATGATGATGATGATGATGTTCCCTTCTGCATTCTGAAATGGGAAAGTTGAACCATTGGATTCTGCTGAGAGTATGGATGGCTCTTGGTTCTGAAAACAATGGCAGATGAATAATAATGTCCTTATACAGGAGATAACTAATGGTCAAATCAGACACAATACAGGAGGTATTTCCTAATATATTGGTTAGGAAAAAAATTAAAAGCACTTATGAAGAAATAGAATTGGATGAGGACAGACCATGGGTTGATATGTTTTCTCCTGTATGAGAAATGCAGAGGTGTTAAACTGCCAGCCCACGGGCCAGAAGCGTCATTTATTTTATTTTAATCCCATTTATATCCCGCCCTTCTCCGAAGACTCAGGGCGGCTTACAATCTAAGCACAAATCAATGTGCTTAGCAATGGCCTTCATTCTATGTATATGCCTGCTTATTAGGGCTTTCGGGGCCTCCCAAGCGGCATTATTACAAAGTCAGCTTATTGCCCCCAACAATCTGGGTCCTCATCAGGAAACCATGCCCACCCCATTGCTGGCAATGGCGAAAAAGCTCCAATACGTTGCATGACATCGCGAGTTTGACATGTCTGTTCTAATGGATTCATTGTTCACAAAACTAGGATTAGGCCTAATACAGTAACTATATAATTAGGTCCTTGTTTAGTGACTGACTTGCTTCAATTATGACAGTGATGGAAAAGTAGTCATAATCCATGTGTTTACATCCTTTGCAGGATTGAAAGTTGAAGTCAAATTATAACATCTTGATGTTTGACTTAGCGACTGCTTTGCTTAGCAACTAAGTTCCAATTTTGGTCACTAATCGAGGACTAGTTGTATTATGACTTGGCTGTCTGTGGAGCTAATAATTTCCAGCAGGAAACCATTTCAAAAGTTAAATTGCTCCATATAAATTTCACTGTCTAGTCTGTCTTGCTGTTTCAATTCCTTTTAATTATTACATTACATTAGAGTTACATTCATTTCTGTTTGGGCTAAAATGTGAAGTGTTTTCACATTTCAGCATCTCCCTGTATCACTATTTTAAACCATTTTTTGACTGCCTAGTACTTTCCTTCTTCCATGGACCAATGAAAGAAATTTCCCAGGCACTCTTTCCTCCCTAAGAGAATTACTTTTGGTAATACACCTTAGCAAAATATTTCTATTGTGAATCTCTGGGTGCACATAGTTGCTTTCATTTTGACTTACCTTGTGTGAAAATTCAGTAACAGTGGTCTGTAAACTATCGCTTATTACTTAGTATGGATTGAACACAGCCAGTGAGAGTTATTTCACAAATCATGATTTCACAGGTCACAGATTGTGACTTGTATGCAACACAGTATCCACTGTCTAACACGCTGAACCATGCATGCAGTTGGCTGGGAAGCAGAAGAGATATTTGCTTCAGTCAGTAATACTGCTAGAACTTTTGAGTGTGTGAAAGTTATGTTAGTATTACGAGCATTTATCAACATGACCATTCCATCATTATCTAATGGAATATACGTCGTCAGCTTCTGGTGTTTTAAGTGCCTGTCATTTTCTGACTTTTTTTTCTTTTTCCTTCTCTGTCCAATATTCAATTAAAATACACAGAGAAGGTGCTTATTCTCTTATATCTAATGACTTGACTATTCCTCAAATAGTATCAGTCTCTCTTTCCATCTTGTCTATTAACTAGATATTGTTTTAAAATAAATCATTTCAGCATTCAGGTGTCTGCAAAAGACAATATCCAAGACAAATAATATTTGAAAGTCTAAGGGAAGAAGAGTTCTAATCAAAATCCATCTCTCACTATGGGGGCTGAGTTATTACCACCCGTAGATAAGGCTCACAACTTGGGAGTTCTCCTAGATTCACAGCTTTCTTTAGAAGATCATATAGTAACTGTGACTAGGGGGGCCTTCGCCCAGGTTCGCCTGGTGCACCAGTTGCGGCCCTATCTAGACCGGGATGCCTTGTGTACAGTCACTCATGCGCTCATGACCTCTCGGTTAGACTACTGCAACGCTCTCTACATGGGGCTGCCCTTGAGGACCACTCGGAGGCTCCAACTGGTGCAGAATGCAGCCGCGCGAGTTGTGTTGGGGGTCTCCCGATACTCCCACCTCTGCTCCGTGAACTGCATTGGCTTCCGGTTACCTTCCGGTTACCTTCCGGGTGAGATTCAAGATACTGGTAATGACCTACAAAGCCCTACATGGCATGGGTCCGGAATACCTTAGGGAGCACCTGCGGCCGGCATCAACTTCCCTCCGCCCAGTGCGCTCCCACAGAGAGGGCCTCCTTAGGGTGCCACCGGTCGGAGAATGCCGTCTGGTGGCTCTCAGGGGGAGGGCGTTCTCTGTGGGTGCGCCTGACCTTTGGAACCGTTTACCGGTTGAGCTCCGGAAGGCTCCCGACCTTCGCTCCTTCCGACGTGATCTAAAAACCTATTTGTTTGAACAAGCCGGCCTGGTCTGATGGGTTTGGGTTTTAATTATTGTTTTAATATAATTTATTTTTACATTTGGGCACTAGGGTTTAATTTGTTTTTAATTTTGTATTTTGGTATTTATGGCCCTGTTCACCGCCCTGAGTCCTTCGGGAGAAGGGCGGTATACAAATTAAAATAAATAAATAAATAAATAAATAAATAAAGTTGGTAGCTGACATTTTCTGCTTCAGTGATACAGACAGTTCTTCCCCTCGGCGTCATATCGCTCAATAATTCTCCCCACTATCTATGCCATTCTCCCTGAGTTGGTAGCATGTGAATATTGACCTTGAAAATAATTCCTTGTAAAGAGTTTTCTGCATGGAAGGCGCTTCACTATTTTGCTGTTATCTCTGGAACCTCCTCCTCTGCTATACCTGTTTCGAAAGAGATGGGTTAGCACAGCACACAACTGAATGAATGTTGGGGATGAATAAACAGCTGATCTTCAGGAAAAAGATGGAAGAAAGTAGAAGACACCCAGTTGGATGACACCACCCAGAGGGAAATTCTGACATTTTGTTTCGGGGGGGGCAGAGGGAGAATATTCTGTACCCTCTTTAGGGAGGTCCCATCATATTGCAGGACAATGCTAGCTATCCCTGTATATATTCCCTGCAAATCTGTTGGTCATCCCTAGGCTGCTTTTGATTCTGTCTAGAAACCTATCTTTTCGAGATAATTTCTTTCACAAAACAAAAAGAAAAAGAGGGGGGAAGACAAAAGTCTGTTGCCCGTTTGGTAGGTGACCTGTTTAATGTTTTCTCTGTGTCTGGGAACTCCTTAGTGTAATTACCGACCTTTGAACTCTCCAACTAATCCTGAGCTGTTTTGTATTCCTGACTCATCTTGAAGGCTGGACCTTTCTTTTCTTCCAACTCCGCTGCCACAATTAAAGAAGAAACAGCTGCATTTCAAAGGGATTCCAATTCCAGAAGCTTAATCGTGATTGACATGTTCTTATTCTAAGCTATAAGAAACTCTAAGAGTCCTCTCTTGGGTTAAAACTTCAATCATTTTCTAAAAAATTATCTCAATATGGATTTTGTTCATTTTCCTTGCCATTCTTTGCCTTTTTTTATACACATATACATAAAGATACTTTGCACTGGCAGTGAATATGAACTGCAAGAATAAGGGAGTCTCAACAGTTGTCAAGCATTGTCAAGAAGCAAAAGTGGGTAAATTCTATTTAATGTCAAAAGTATGCTTAGGATATCTGTCATATAGTATGGCATATATATGAATTTCAAAAAGGCAAAGTTCTTGAAATTGGCTGGCAATCGGGTAAGTTTGTCACAAAGCTTTGGATAAAACTCAGTTATAAGAATTTACTTTTTTTAACCAATTAAAGAAATATAAAATATGGTTCCAATTTAGCAGTTCTTTAACAAAACAACAGTAGTTATTCAAAATAACATATTTTTTACTTTATAAACTGATGAATGTTTATTTTGGAACAATGAATTAGATGAACTGATGAAGTAGTTTTGAAGGCAAGGTTATGTAACTGAGAAAAGTATTTTTTAATCTAAAAATATATAATGTGGGTAACCAAAGTATGGGTTTGAGAGTAACAATATTTCCAATACTGTGGAAATAATTAGGCTACTGATGTAGATAACATAAACCTAGTATCAGTAAAACAAAATACCTTACAAAATGGGTGGCTAGCCTCCAAAAATTATTCAGTACAGGTTAATGTTTACATTTATTTGGTCAACGAATCTACTAATTTGGAATTCATTCAAGGGATAAATGTAGTTACCTGCCTTAATCCTTCCACATTGCCTTATGCTTTTTATTTCATCTAGTTCCAATTCAATCTTCCATCATGTAATTTCCCAGAATTGCTTCTATAATAATTCCACCACCACAGTGTCGTTTAATGCATACTACAGTATGCTATTAGTAAGAAAGATCTCCTAGTGGATTTTCAAATTTAATCAAATTATTCAGCCTACTTTGTGGTCTTCCGATATGTTGGGATTTCAGTTCCAGAACTTTCTTTGGCAGCACGGTCAGGGAATTCTTGGAATCAGTGTCCCAACTTAACAGAAGAACACCAAGAAACAAACCATGTCTATGTACCATTCAAAAGAGACAATTAAAAAATAATAAGAAAAAACCAAAAAGACCAGAACACATCCTCTTCAGAAGCCAACACCCAGATAAGTAGGGATTAACACCAGGCAAACAATAAGCAGAAAACAATAATCAAGGAACGACCAAGGAGAAAACCTCAAGCCCACCAAAACTGGCAAGATTAGCTATTATATATAAACAGGGAGTAAACCGGTAGTGGGATTCATCCGGTTCACACCACTTCAACAGAACCGGTAGCTAATTTTTAGTTGCCCAGGCCCAGAATGGACTCCTGGAAGCAGCATTCACACACAGAACTGGTTGTTCACATTTTTGAATCCCACTACTTGAGTAAACCCCAAACCTTCTTGCACTGATGATGTTACCTAGTTGCTGATGAAATATTTGCAAGCAAACAACCAAATTCAGAGAGCACCAAGAACTCCACAGAAGGATGCACGCCTGAGAAAAGATTAAATTAGATAATACTGTACTCAGAAAAATAAGCTGAGTGCTAGCAAGATGTAATGACCCTCAAAAGCCCACAGTGCATCTTGACAATACAGATGAGGCAGAAATCTGGAGTGACATTAATAATCAAGAATAATCCTTCTACATCTAAATTAGCTCCATTGATGTGAGACTCCTGCAGCTCCAAGTTAGTTCGGTAAAGACTCATGGGACATTTATGAAAAGAAAAAGAAATTGAATTCAACGAATAACACCCTTATCAGTGTGAGTGCTTTGGATTCAATAAACATCTCTTATTTGTGTGTTTTCCACACATTATTGAAATCCATGGAAAACAATGCAAAGGAAGAAACATGACATCACAGGAGTAGCTCCAGACCTGAGCATGATTGCTCAAGACCCAATTAATAAGCCGGGGTCTCCAACCTTTTTATAATCACTGGAATTTGGAAGGATGAAATGCTATGTAGCTGTATTTGATGGATTGAGGGATTAAGGATGAGATGGTTAGATAGTGTCATCGATGCAAGGAACATGGATTTGAGCAAACTGCAGGAGATAGTGGAGGACACGGGGGCCTGGTGTGGTCTGGTCCATCAGGTCGCAAAGAATTGGACATGACTTAGTGACTGAACAACAATAGTGTTTGCAATCACAAAACAGTCATTTATCAGAAAAACACCAAATAGCAGCATTGCTCCTTGCCACTTCCAATAGTCACCCAAGAAGTTCTTTCTCAACATAGCTATCTCTTCTGTGGGCAGCTAGGCAGAGTTTCAACCTGCAACCTCCAACCTGTCATTTTCTAAGAATCCACTTGGGACCTGCAGTCTTGAATATAAACCTGATGGCTGAGGCTGCTCTTTTACTTTGTAGCCTGATAGCATTCTTTTTTCATTATTATGTTATTAAAATAAAATTAACAAGCAGGGCAAAAGGAGGTAAGGCTGAACACTAGATTTCCAAGGTAAGATATTAAAAGCTCTGATAGGGACTCTCCAAGGACAATATGGAAGAAATTGCTAGTAAAATTGTCTCTATAATTGGTAGGCAATAGAAAAGATCTCTTATTCAGTCAGTCCTCATCAACCTATTAGGAATTTTACCATTTCTCTTACTTGGTCTAGAGTACTTTCTCTGCTGAGCTCCTGCCTGAAGTAACTAGCTGCAGGGCTTCAGAGGTGAAGAGTTACATGCTTCAGAATTACATTCAAGTAAGGCTAACCATGTTTTATATAGGTCATCCATATCTGCCAAAGTCAGATACCTTTTTTCCAGGATGCCAAGCAGAACTCTTTCATACCTCTTGACTATGTGAAAGTTTCCAGAATTAAAATCAATAATATCCAGTAGCCAACATAAACCTTCTAGAACTCCATCAAAGCAGCCCGGATGATCTTTGTATCAGGCCAATAATCATCAAAAGAAGTTGAGAAAGCAACATATAAGCACTTATATTTATTTCCAGAGAACATCATCTCTTCATACTTTATACTTCATATTTCCAGACCTCAGAGTTATAAAAATGTTTTAATAAACAAACGATACAAAATACATAGCTTTTTTAATGTTTGACAAAATGTATGCAAATCAAGGAACTCTATAGAACCTTTCTTAAGCCAAGTAGATCAGTAACAAAAAGTAGTAAAACTGAAATTTTCTAGCTTCATGATAGCATTTATATGAAATAATGTAATAATGGGTAAGTATATAAATGAGTATTTAAATGCCATAGAAAATTGCATTTCTCAGATAAGTGATATTGATGATCTGATAACAGATAGTTCAGCCAGAGCTGCTTGACATATAAATTTAATAAAGAAATAAAATAAGCATGTGCAGCACTGCAAATTTTCTCTGCTAAGACAATATTGATTGTTGGAACTTATACAAAAACCTATAGCCTTGCACAGATTTCTCTCAGAACGGATGAGATCCCACATATTTTGGTTATTCATGAGGGTTAGGAAAATGACTTCAAGAAAAAAAAATACAAATTTACAGATTCAATATAATAATCAAAATATAATTTTAACATATAGACATACCAATATATTCTAGAACACTATACATTTTCTGAACAATAATAGATAAAATTAAACAGCAGCATTTTTATTTCTTGCTGATTGAAACCAAGAAATATGTTACTCAACAAGTATTTTCAGCAAATCAGAATGGTCATTATTTTCTTCACACAAGATTTTTTTCCTTTGTACCCTTCCATTCTCTAATTAAGAAAATCACATAAGGTAAGGGAAATTGAGATAACAAAAATCAGTGAAATAACTAAAAGACTTCAAAAGCAAAACATTGGAAAAGAGAGGAGGGACATCCTAAGTCATAAAAATACAGCATTGATCACTAGAAACATCCTAAGTGATCTAAATATATTATTAATGTTTAATAAGATGAGAAATCCATAAACTGTACTGCATTTCTATATTTTTCCCAGTTTGTTGTGCTCAAAATAAATCAATCTTTCTTTTCCATCCAAAAGAGTTGTCTCATCTCAAGGCCACTGTTCTCTCCCTGGATTTGAACCAGTCTTCCAGTACTGCACAGTTAATCCTTTAGCCACAACTGCTATACAGGGAAACTATTCAGAGATTTGCTGAGGCCCCCCAGATGTGAGATGTAGCCTAATAATATAAGTGTGACATGCAGAATGCATAGCACACAGTTGAACCATTTGGAGCTATAGGAGACCATCTATCAACAAGACCAGAAGAGAGGAAATGTGTCTACATTTTTCAAACTGCACAGCCAAAGATCTGCCAGGCTGTGCTGACCCCAAGGCTTGGAACAAGTCCGATGTCCCCCACACTCAAAGCAGAACATTTGGATGAATTAGACAAAGATGTGGATTTAAGGGGGAGGGGGTTATGTGACAGCTGATATCCTACACACAATCTCTGCATTCCATTTAAAGTGAATTGGGTCAAGCTGTTTCTGCATTGCATTGTTTGGGGATTTTAAAAGAAAAATAAGCAAATATACTTTTTCAAAAGGCTGAGATTGGGCAAATAAAGTGCCCTATAGACTTGCCACTCCTCACAAACCCCAACCAAACGTAGATTGATTCTAAACTACAGGGGGGAAAGCCCCACACAGCTGCATAAAGCAACATTCTTAGTGAATATTCTTGTATGGTAGAGTTGTGGTTTAAATTGTCAGGATAGGACTGGCAAATTTATATGAAACATCTAAGCAATTTTAGTTCATCAGGATCCCTAAGGCCGCTCACTAGTTCTCCAACTGACTTGCTTGACAAGGTTGTTGGGATTATTAAAATAAGCAAATGAACAGGAATTCTTTATAGCAGACCTCTCCACATGTTTGATAGATAACAGGAAAGGTATAAAATCCAAACATATTTATTTAAAAAAATCTAGGTAAGTTTTTAAAGAGGAGTGTGGAGATTCCATTAGTTATAAACAGGCTGTTATTTTTATATTGTTATAAAGTGCAGCTGAAAAATGTTAGATGTAAAAAAAGAATACAAATAATAGTTTTATAGGAGATTTGTCTCACCAGTCTCACAATGCACTGAGAGTTATTTAAGATGGGTAGCCATATAAATTATTGTTTATTTATTTATTAAATTTATATGTAACTCATCACTTTATCCCCCTACTCTAGGCGGCTTTGAACATCTTAAAAGCACAATATAAAACAATGAGAGCATTAAAACATTCAGTATTAAAATTAAAGTACTAAAGATGTATTTAAATTATGTGTAATGTTTAAACATTATTTTAAATAAATAAATAAAAAACATAGACCCTTTTCTGGACCTCATCCATTTACCCAAGAGATGGCTTCCAAGACTTTGACAACGTAATCAGAATAGACAGAGGTTCCCCCCAATAATGGTACAATAATATTAACAACTCACATTTTGCACCCCTTGAATTGTAACCTCTGAAAAACTACTGTGTCTTAGCTTTTCCCTTCTTGAAAAGATTCCTTTGCCTAGCTTGCTTACTTTATAGCTATCTCTAAAAATATGACTTTGAATGTGGCCCTCACGTAATGGCCGGGCAAATGAGTCAGAGCGGGTGTTTCTAAGACAAAGGTCAAATAAAAAAGGGGGGAGGGGGTGTTAATAAACAGCCTTTCAGTTTAAAGCGCTTTTTTCTTTTTCTTTTTCTTTCTGCGGATTACATCTTAAATTCCAACAAATCAGATTTAGGAGTTACTGAAACTGAAATTGATCCATCCCTCATCCAAACCCTGAAATACTTGCTGTCCTAACATCATTTAGATAGTGAGCTGTATTATCAGATTAGGGCAACCCCATTGTACCAGGCTGCTGAATGGGAAAAGGAAGGCAAAGAACTAAAAAAAAACTTGGATGGATTCGGAACCTTTTAACCTGGCTGAAGTATGTTGGGCCTGTTATGCAAATGCCTCCCCAATCCTCTGTTAAGTTCACTGGAAATAATTTTCTTGAATGACAGGTTTATTCAGCAAGGATTCAGTTGGTGATTAATCCCCCTTTGATCTAGGCTATTTCACTTAACTAGCAGTTACCTCGTTCTGACAAAGTGCAACTGAGATTAGGGGAACAACCAGGATGCGACCAGGGTGTGCGTTTCGTTCTCCTAAATCTTCCCCCATCAAAGAAAGAGAAAGAAAGAAAAAGAAAGAAAGAAAGAAAGAAAGAAAGAAAGAAAGAAAGAAAGAAAAAGAAAGAAAGAAAGAAAGAAAGAAAGAAAGAAAGAAAGAAAGAAAGAAAGAAAGAAAGAAAGAAGGAAGGAAGGAAGGAAGGAAGGAAGGAAGGAAGGAAGGAAGGAAGAAAGAAAGAAAGAAAGAAAGAAAGAAAGAAAGAAAGAAAGAAAGAAAGAAAGAAAGAAAGAAAGGAAGAAAGGAAGGCAGGCAGGCAAATATGTGGGTTGCTGTCTGTTCTCAGTATTTGAAGATGGCTTCTGATATAGAAAGTCAATTGAATGGCCACTGAAGCTGGGTCCTTCTGGTTTGCTTAGGGAGGAGCCAGGATGCAAAATGTCCTGATCTTCCGAGAACAACTGAAAAACCAAATTCTAACTATTAGCCCAAAATACTAAGTTCTTCAAGGATGGTCAGAGCAGAACGGATTATAACACAGATTTTGAACGTTTTATTTGCTTTAATGTATCAACTGACTGTTGCTGATGACAATTCAATGCCCTTCTCCACTGTGAATTAGCCATTAACGTCTCCCTCTGCTTTGCCTTGTTAGGTTAAGAATTATTATTTTATTATGTTTATTTATATTTCA
Organism: Vipera ursinii; assembly: GCF_947247035.1. NCBI lineage: Eukaryota > Metazoa > Chordata > Lepidosauria > Squamata > Viperidae > Vipera > Vipera ursinii. The sequence continues at coordinate 25,196,630 of NC_139512.1, read as the reverse complement.
GGGATAGACCAGATAGAACTAATAACGTAACAATCTATCTACAATAAAAAATTAAAATTCAAAAAACACATATGGATAGAATGAAATAAAGCTAAAATTATTGTTGCTTTAAATAAAAGTAAACATTATTACTAATAAGACAACATGCAATTCTGCTAATCTGTCAAATTCATCCAATAAGATTTCAAAGGGCTAAAATTAAATCTACAATAAAGATGCCCTAAACAAAATAATAATTTTATGGTGAAACCCCTTCACAAGGAATTCTTTTTGACAGGTTTTTTTTTGAAAGAGACTATCCAAGTTTGCTGCAAGAAGAAAATAGAAAATCTTGCTTTGGTGGTTATCTACAACCAGTTTTGCAAAATGGGGTTCCTCTGACAAATCTCTTGCCAATCCATTAGATAATTACCATGGTTAGAAAACCTTAGTAAATATATTCTGAGTAATAGGTTTTGTGAACATGGCACACCCTGGGAGTGCCAGAGATCCTACTTGCATACATTTAATTCCTTGCATCTGGAATTAGGAAGATCAGATAGCAGGGGACTGAAAGACCTCTCTTTCTGCCTGAGAAGGCAGAGGATTAAGGGCTAAATTAAACATGTTAGGGAAGGTCGGTATCTTAACAGTAGATCATAAGCTATATAAGCAAAGGATCCTAGTTTAATTGCTTGTATTTCCAACTGCAGAAGAGAAAAATGTTAGCCTCAAGCCTGGAGCTCCTGATGCCTTACAGCACAGCAAATGCTGAGTTAAGTCTGGCTTTGTAGCTACTGTATGTTCCCTAAATATGCAACGGCTGCATCTCCACTTACCTCCTGTCCCATCATCAGAACTGTTTTCTGGAGGACAGCGTTGCCCCCCCCCCCCAGAAGGGGTTGCCAGCCAGATCTGATGACTGAACTAAACTTAACCAGAAGGTCTTCTAACAAGTCTGCAGACAGTTTTGTCTAATAGTTCTTTCTGATTAAAGTTTTGGCTAACCACAGGGCAATGTGCAGCTCTTTGAGGAGGGGGAATTGGCAAGTAGAATTTGTAACTCATGGCTTCCAGCTGCAATTTTGGCAGATCCAAGATGGTGGCTCTTTTAACAGAGTAACAGAGTTGGAAGGGATCTTGAAGGTCTTCTAGTCCAACCCCTACCAGACAGGAACCCCTATCCATTTCAGACAAATGGTTGTCTAATCTCTTCTTAAAAACTTCCAGTGTTGGAGCATCCACAACTTCTGGAGGCAGGTTGTTCCACTGATTAATTGTTCTAACTGTCAGGAAATTTCTTCTTAGTTCTAGGTTGGTTTTCTCCTTGATTAGTTTCCATCCATTGCTTCATGTTCTGCCTTCAGGTGCTTTGGAGAATATGTTACCCCATTCTTCTTTGTGGCAACCCCTGTTGTGATTCAGTGTCAGCCTGTGCTCCCAGCAGCTGAGGAATCTGAGGAGGAGGAGGAGGTTGGGTTTGGAGAGCCTTCTGTGTTGGAGGGAGGCTCTGATGCACTGCAGGACTCTCAGCCTGGCCCCTCCAGTCGTGTTTCTCATGAGGCTCAGCTGTGTGAGGAGGAGGTGTCAGACTCAGAGGAGTCACAGCTAAATCTGTTCAGAGACACTAGAAGCAGAAGGCAATCCAGCAGAGCAGAGCAGAAAAAAATCAATGAGGCAACTCAGTGAAAGGAGGAGAAGGCATTGAGAAGCCATGCCTTGGGACAGATAACAAAAGGGGAAGGTGTGGGCAGTGCTGGTTGCTGAAGGCAACCGTTCGGAGACATTCAAAGAGAATTCTGGTCTGTTGTTGCTAATCTGTTTGACTCTTGTTTGACTCTTGTTGGATGTTTTGAATCATGTAGAAAATATTGAAGAAAATATTCTGCTCCTTTTTTGTTTGAAAGACTTTATTATTTGGAACTGTAAATAAATTTGGGTTGGGTTTTTTCCAGCCTATTGATTGTTAAAAGGAAAAAGGGGTTGTCCCTGACACACAAACAGGGCCGGTCATAGGCTGGAACAGAACAACCGCTGAGATATTGGAACACTCCTATCATGTCACCCCTACTCCTTCCCTTCATTAAGCTAGACCAGGAGTGTCAAACTCGCAACATCACGTGACGTGTTGCGATGTATCACAATTTTTTTGCCATTGCCGACAATGGGGTGGGTGCGGTTTTGTAATGATGCATCCAGCCCGCTGGCCGGCAGTTTGACATCCCTGAGCTAGACATACCCAATTCCTGAACTGTTCTTCATATGTTTTAGCCTCCCAATCATCTTTGTTGCTCTTCTCTGCACTCTTTCTAGAATCTCAACATCTTTGTTATATCGTAGCGACCAAAACTGGATGTAATATACCAAACGTGATCTTACCAAGGCATTATAGTTCCAATTACTTACCAAGGCATTTTAGTTCCAATGATATGATAAGCCTGATTTTGATTAGCCAACGGCAACTTCATGTGGTTCCCTCCCCAATGCATGTCACTTCATGTTGCATCAGAAACCCAAGCAGATTTCCATCTCTCTAGCAGCTGGATGAGATCTGGATTGACAGAGCAGGTGAAAAAACATTCATAGGGCCTGTTTCTGTCTATTGGGTCAATAATACATAAACTAAGAAGGATTTAAAGCCGAGACAGAAACAGCTTAACACTTATTACAGTGTAGTGAGTTTTACAAACAAATCCCCTTTTAAGAAATGGCCAAATCCAGAGTTATGTGACAGCCACTAGGCGATCACACCATCAACTTATCCACCATTGAGGCTGCTACTTTCTGCCATCAAATAGAAGCATAATTGCCTGTTTAGATGAGGGCTTCCTGCCTTAACACCTGAAAAACTTTATCTCTGGCTGAAGAAATTTACAGTAGATGTCAAATTATATTGGTTAACCTTAAAGGAAGCAGAAGATTCTTATACTAAAACTGTACACCAATTTCCTTTCTGGAAGCTCAGACATCGATTCCTCGGATGAGAATTTCTGGGTCTGCTGTAATTTGCAGCAGAGACTTTCAAGGACACATCTGAGGTGGTTTCCTTGATTCCATTCTCAATGGTCATTTGATGGAGCTGGAAAACCCTCACGGTCATACCTGTAATACTGCTTTTTTATTTTATTACCTATATTTCAAAAGCACTAAGCCCTTTTTTAACTTTATTAACTGTACTTTAATAGCACTAAGCATACCACATTGTTTCTCAATAATTACAACAAACACAATAAAAGTCAAATGCAAATAACACATAAAAGTTGAAATGATAAAATCAACAACCCTAGTAGAAATCAACAATCCTAGTAGAAATCAACAATCCTAGTAGAAATCAGCTGGTAGAAAACAAGCAAAAGAAAAACAAGCAAAAACAAGTAAAACCAATTTGAGCTGAGTCCAGAACTTCCTTGAGATTTTTAAAGGTCTCCATTCAAGTGCTAACAATGTCCATTCCTTGTCCCTCTCCTCCTCCTCCTCCTCCTCCTCCTCCTCCTCCTCCTCCTCCTCCTCCTCCTCCTCCTCCTTTTAAAGATCAGCCAATATCTGGTCGATTCTGTCCCCTGGTAAATAAATATGTTTTTCATTTCCAGCAAAAATTCTTCCCTGGGGCCTGCAGAAGCTTATAGGATGGGCACCTCAGAGGAAACGTAGCACCACCATAGCTCTTCACACTGAGGAAATGTGAGCAAGGCATGGGGTACCAGAGCAATCACTCAAGGAAAAAAAAAGATGTACTGTATCACAGTAAGACTTCATCACACAGAAGGAACTCTACTATGCAGTAATAGTTAAAGAGAACCAATTTTCAACAAAGAGCAGCAATCATTACTGGTCTTTGATGATGATGATATTGATGTTGATGAGTGTTACTACTACACGGTCATCACTTAGTGATGCGGTCATCATGTGGTCAACCCACTGGAAAAAAAATTCCAGACCAGTCTGCAAAAATCAAAAATAGTCCCTGCCTTGAAGATTAAATGAAGCTAGAAAAGAACTTAAGAAAGACAGGAAGAAATGCAAACGTTATGGATCCATTCTTAGTTGCAAAATGTTTGTACCTGACCTGCTTGGCTGGGATGACAGACGAAAGCATTACAGCCAGGTTAGTTCCCCCCATTATTCAGACAGAGGATCTAGCACTTGCAATAGCAACAGCACTTAGACTTATATACCTCTTACATAGTGGTTCCAGATTAGATCTGCAACGTTATCTGGGGATACGTGTAATGTATTGGGATTTGTACTTGAACTGATTCACGTGTCTGTTTGAATGCTGCTTAAGGTTGCTCAGTGGTGTGTTTGTGTAACAGTCACTGACTAAGCCAGACTTGTTGTCTCCAAGAAGATCATTGGATGATTTGGGGCAAGAATGGGTTCCTTTAAACCTATTGGCTGCTGCCTAGTGGCCAACCATATAAGTAGCTGCGCAGCAGCCTCTGTTTCAGTTCTGTTCCTGTTTGCCTAAGTAAAGTATGTTCCTGTTTGCAACCTTCCGTCTCGCTTATTGCCTGCAAAGAACTGGCTACACAACAATACGTACATTCGCAATTGATGCTGAACTTAATAACAGCTGTAAGACTTTTGGTAGCACAATACTGGAAGAAGGAGGATCTGCCTACTATAGAAGAATGGACTTTGAAAGTTTCGAACCTGGCAGAAATGGCCAAAATCTCAGCATATCTGAAAGATCACTCGCAACAAAGATATATAGCAGAATGGAGAAGATGGATTGATTATATTCAGAATAAGTATGGGACTATAAAGTATCATTTAGCATATGAGTAGTTATTAGTTATTATAATTAGAGGATATATTATTTATCTTTTCTATGGCTAAGGAGAGTTAAAGTGCGATAGGATTTAAAGAGTAATTACAGTAATTAGATTATTTTAGAGTAAGATTGTATGATGTAAAACCCTGTATTCAGCTCTGGGAAGTCGGGGTGGGGGTGTTGGGAAGGGTGGGAAGGGGAGGGGGGTGGGGGAGATGGGGTATATGTTCTAAAAATGTATTTTAAAACTTTTCAATAAAAAAAACCAAAAAAACCAATACGTATATTCGCCAGTTTTATTTCTCCTTTGCATGCAGTGG